>NW_019741981.1:912993-933740 GCF_002891405.2 Cryptotermes secundus | reverse complement strand
GGGTGATCAGCTCGTCGCAAGGCCTCTACCTGTAGACAAACACAAAAAAACGCACACAAACATCCATGCCATGAGTGGGATTCGAACCCACGATCCCGGCTTCTGAGCGAGCGAAGACAGTGCATGCCTTAGACCGCTCGGCTACCGTGACCGGCAAATAATATATTTAGCTTTTACAAATTCGAAATGTGTTGTGGCCTTTATACTTTCACTATATTACGACTGCTATACGTCTCCCGGGCTGCTATATGCACTTATAACATGTTCTAATTCCAGTCCACGATTGGAATTTTGGCTACTGGCATTCAGTATCACATTTTTAACTTTACTGAAGAAGACAAAGTGTTTACTAAAACAATACAAATGAATCTAGTCTGTTCGCTTGTGACAAGAAATGCACACAGAACATTATGAGTGAAAGTTAGGAATCCTCAGATGAACATTCACTGGTATTTCCTTAAAGGTCGTAGAGTAGCCGACTAGTGATTAAGAATATCTTCATTGGATAGCTTCTCCCCCCTTAAGCGTTTTACTTGACGGCAGACAGAGAAAGCCCCCGGAACATAATTTATAGACAAATTTTCAACATAGGCAGTGCCCAGGGAATATTCCCGAACAACTTTTAATACACCATTATTTCTCGAAATTTTAGAATGACCCCGCTTCATCTCGAGGGACACTCCGTCACAATTATTTATGATTTTCATGATGGTGCTAATGTACAGTTTCAGTACGAGCTGTTATACGTAAAATAGCCACAGTTTAAATGAATTAATGGCTTAGTGCAGTACGTAATCCAGGATTAGTTACTAGTCAAAGAAATATAACGCTGTCCTCTGTCGAGTGTTTGTGCAGGCACGCTCTTTAAATACGCGACATCTTTCTGTACTTCGCAGTTCTTCGCTCAAGTAAGAGGCACAAGTTGTCTCTGTGCTGTTTATTAAGCACCCCACCATGAAGATTGAAGGTATAACCCGACACATTCTTAACCTCAGAACTAGATGGAGATGGTCATCTTAACGATTCGGCCGCTGTAGCCTAGAATAAGGCATCTCACGTGCCCTTTGGATAGATTGGTACGCGAACCCCAGAGTGAATCCTAACTCAGCGGCAAACATGAAATCTGTGCACCTACTAGGAAACGAACTCAGATGTTCTAGTTGTGGCTCAGTCACTTTACTGACTGAGCTATCCCGGCTAGTTCATTACCCAGTCCGTGGCGTTTAATTGGACATGGTCTGTATAGATTACTCTGCTGGGTTGCACGTTCGCCAGATGTATAAACAGCTTGCATCTGTGTCAGATCCGAGTCCATTCCGCCCCTCCTGGCCACGTGGAATAATTAGTAGCAGGAGGTATGTGTGGGCACTTCTGTTTCGCCGTTTCTTCGATCTTCATCAGCGTAGTTGTCAACCATGTCTACGCTTGTGACGTATTACCGTGCATTTAAAATTCACGCGATATGAATCAGACCTCGATTTAGCAAGGTGTTATCGCCATCGTACGTATAAGTTATGTACGTGTAATTGTACTACTGGGCCGTTTTCTTTAGACATTTCTTTTTAAGATGGACAATTCTGCAGAGTAAACATTTCTTCCAGCCGGTCACGGTAGCCGATCGGTCTAAGGCGTGCACTGTCTTCGCTCGCTCGGAAGGCGGGATCGTGGGTTCGAATCCCACTCAGGGCATGGATGTGTATGTGCGTTTTTCTGTGTTTGTGTACAGGTAGAGGCCTTGCGACGAGCTGATCATCCGCCCAAGGAGTCCTACCGTATGTGTAAGATCTAGAAAAACCGAAGTGAACGGAGTTCATGGAGGTAGGCCTAGGCCCACCGGGGCTCTAGTGCCAAGAAAAAAAAAACATTTCTTCCTTTCCTCTCCTCTGTGTTTATATCGAAAGCCATATAGACCAACTCTCAAGAAACGCTGTTTTTAGAATTTAAAATCTTTATATTTTAAAATGCAGGAATTGGGGAACATGGAAACGGAAAGCTCCTGTCTGTAATATTGCAGCATTTCCAGCACGCTCCAGTACCATGTTTACCGAAACATGAGCCGGTCGGTTTACGTCTGTTTAGCGTATTCACCATGAGTGGCTGAGGCACAGCAGGTGTACAGACCGAAATTCAAATGGACATCCTCCACGAAACAAGGACTGACATACTGCCTGAGTTGTGACCTAGGGTTAAACATTAGGAAAGTCACTTGAATCGGCTAGTTAGAAGAGGTCACGTATCCGTTTTGCTGAGCGATTCATTTGCATTATCTTTCAGTTTTTTCGGGGATCCTGAATTTTGCAAGATGTATGATAGCATCAGGCCATCAATAATTGCCTAGTCGCTTTCCATTAATGGATTTCTGTAGTACTGGGCCAACGGTTTATCTCTTGGCTGGCTATCAGCCATATCTTCGCGATAGCTCCAACGCTTTGGGGAAGCCCGTCTGTTGGTCGTGACCTTGTAGCCACATTTAAACGGAACGTTGATTATCAGCTTCAGCCGAAGAAGTACTTCTCTTTTGTTAAAGTTAAGCCTCGAAAATTTTCTTAGACGATCCTTTATTGTTTTTGTTAAACTTGCGTCGAATGCTTCAGGGTTGTGCATATATTTGACCCAAAACATTATGACATCACCGGAAACTTTTCACTTACGGTGTGTTGAATTTAAAGATCACTTTCAAGCCTATAAATTACGGATGTGTGTCCTAACTTTATAAGAAAAAATCAGAGGTAGAGACGCCACGGAAAGGTAAGCGTGTTTGCGTTCTAATTTACTTGGCTATCAATCTGGTGATGACGCAGTCAATAAAGTGGCGGCGTTTGGTTTTAATGACAGATTCGATTCCAGGCATGGTAGACGTAGACATTTTGTCATTACCCTCTTCTGTAAGAGGCACCCAACCTGCTGTCAGGTGGTGTAAGGTAAAGTGTCCCTTCGCCTAAATAATTAAGCACTACGCCATGAAAGCGTATGGGGGGGTGGATGTATAGATCCATGTATTCCTGAACTCAGCACTGGTTAGAGGTGAGTTGTCAGCATAACACCTCGGCCGCTTTACCTCTTAAGAAAGAGTCCCCGGTACCCATTGGATAAGAGGCTTTGTGGACGTCATGACCGGTCTATACGGCGTGGTGAAGGAAAAATATCGCCCCTACCTGGACTCGAACTCTAACTCCTAGGCCGTTCAGTTCGTACCCAGTCGCTGTACCGACCGTGCTATTCTAGTTCCTCGGAGCTAACTGAAACCGAACCAGAAAGGGTCTTATTTTGTGCCACAAATTTGGGGTGAAGGGGAGAAGGCGTGGTTCTTTGATACAGGAAGTAATTCTACGGCTATACGTTGTGTTTGGTTTTGCATAAAAATACTTTCCTAGCCAACTTTTGCGTGAGGATGTTCGAAGAATACTCAGAGAATTGTACTGTTGAGAACTTTACCTTTTTGCCGCAACACTCGCCTGAATAACCCTTATTATATGTTGCGGACAGAAAATGCTGAGATAATGGGTTGCTGTGTATTGCTGCCAACATAGGCGAAACCTCGATATACGAAGAGGTTGTGTTCCTGCAGCTTGGTTCGTGTATCGTACAGCCCGTAACGGTAGCGCATCCGTATTATAGTGATAACATTCTCAGCCTCCAGAACTTGCCGTTTTACACTAGAAACTTACCGGACCACTGTGCGTGGTGGTAGTGCTCTTGACACTTGTGTGAGAAGTGCTCTCTTCGAATCTCAGCAGGAACACAACGATCCTGACTGAGATTTTCGCGGCTTTCCTTAGTCCCTCCACGCAAATTACAGGATAAAGCCGGAATAAGGCCACTATTGTTTCTTTTAAAGTCATTTTCAGTTCATGATTAGTCACGTTACTATTCGACGCTGTGCTGTGTAGCTAGCAACTCCCGGCATCGAAATTAATCCACAAATTGAATACAAACCCCGTGACGTTCCTTATTCATATTCAGACATAAGTAGAATGTGATGAGCAGGACATGTAGGACGTATTGGAGAGAAGGCGAGTGCATACAGGGGTTTTGGTTGGAAAGCTAGACGGTGAGCGACCACTAGGAAGACCTAGACATAGGTGGGAAGATAATACTAAAATGGATCTTGGAGAAATACGATGGAGCGGCATAGGCTATGTTTAACTGTCTAGGGACGCTTGGGAATATGGTAAAGAATCATCGAGTTCCATATAATGCTGGGAAACTCTTTGAGTAGCTGAGCGAATGTTTGCTTTCTGTTTCTCCAGGCCAGTGCAAGAATAATTCCCCGATTTGTCCACTTTCGCTTTCATCCGAATAGCCTAGAACCCCAGAACCTAGTCTCTTGATACTGACAGCGCCATCAAATAACCCACGAACAAAAAGAACGCTAATGTATACAACCAACAACTAACGTAAGAGTTCTGGGTCGATATGGGTTATATCGATCTGTTTTATGTGCTGTATGAGAGGCACTATGCTCTGTTCATTTTGTGTGCGGCTTTTAATTCTTTCCTTGTTCTGTGTAGGTGGCCTGCCGTTCACAGTCTTCGCATGCTTGAACACTGGGATCGTGAGTTCGAATCCCACTAGAGGCGTGGATGTCTGTTTGCGCTCATTCTGTGTTTATGTTATTGTGCGGATTCAAGTCCCGATGAAGTTATTGGATTTTTTCAGTTGACCTAATCCTTCCCGCCGCATTGTGGCCCTGGTGTCAACTCAGCCTCTAACAGAAATGAGTACCAGGAATTTATTAAATAATTTTCTGGAGAATGAAGCTCGGTCGGTGCGTAAAGCTGACAACCTTACCGCCGTCTTTGAGCCGATTGTCTAGATAATGTGGGAGCCTCAACGTCTCACAACCCTATGGGCCTTCACGGCCTGGTATAGGGATAGCTTTACTTGCTTTTTTTCTTTATGGGTGGTCTGCGAAGTCAGCTCCCTATTCTGTGCGTTTGCGTTTGGGCATCCACCAATATTTCTGAGGCGTAAAGCGTTGGGTTTGAGAAACACTGATACCCGGGGAATTCCTTCGACGGTGTTGGAATTCGGTGGTAAGCTCATCCCCACGTTTTACGTTTGTAGACATCCTGCCTGCTGTAGCGCGGTCGGTTACTGTAAATGGGTAATATATTCTTATTAAATGGTGTAATTAGCTAATCTGAGAGAGCGCGTTAATCAAAGTGCGTATTAGGTTAGCGGCCGTATTTCTCTTCTCGACCTTTGTGGGGGGGGGGGATCTAGAGTGAGTTAGGGCCACTCGAATTACCATGCAAGCAGGAGCTCTGCATATCGAATATCGGTACGCTAAAGTCAACTGCGTTGTGTGAAATCTCTCCCATGTTGCCCATTTTAGTGCTCGTTCTTTCAGAAGTTTAAGGCTCTTGGCTGAGGTTTATGTAGTGCTATTTTGACATGTAAACCGGAAGGAAATGAATAGGTAAGGGCAGGTGGCCACGACTGCTTGCTTCCAAGTCCTTCAATATTTAGTATTCAGTAATCATCCTGACATCGTACAGTGTGAGCCTTGTAGTCCGAGCCGAGGACAGCGTTGTTAAGCAGTCAGTCTATGAGTATAGATTTTTCCCACACAAGTCTACAAATATTGAACCTAAGTTAGAATGCCCGTTTCTGTAGGCATACAGTTCTGTCGTGTATAAATTCTTGTCATATAGTCGGGCCGTATTTAATTCACAGATAGACTTGCGTCTTTAGTAATGCTTACATTCAGTTGGGAAGAATTCAGTGTAATTATGTAAAGAAGGAGCAACAGGAGACGGGGTTACGTAATCTAAACAGCGACTGGCTACGAGGTGGACGACCGAATGGTCAGAGTTCGAGTCCCGGTAGGGTCAAGACCGGCTCTGGGTTCCACCCAACCTCCTATCCAATGGGTATTCGTGGCGCTTTCTCCGGGGGTAGAGCGGCCGGGGCATGGATCTGTCCACTTACCAGGTAGTACAGAGGTGAAGAAAATACGGACCTATACAGTCATACGCCTTACAGGTGTAGCGCTTAATTTTTTTATTGCTAGTGGGGCGGGACTAAGTCCCTTGTACTGCGGCCACTTCTGGCCTATTGTACCAGCCGCAGATGATAGGTGAGGGTGATTGTGGAGGAATTCTTGGAATGAAGATTGGCAGGGGAAACCGAAGTACTTGGAGAAAACCCGCCCCAAAGCCACTTTGTCCACCACAAATTCCACTTGACCAGACCCGGGATCGAACCTGGGCTGCCGCGGTGGGATGCCAGCGACTAACCGCTTGAGCTATGGCGCGGGCCTTAGCGCTTACTTAGTCGAGCACAGGAACTACTTTATATTTTTTACCCAGGAGCAAGAACGAGTAATAATAGAACCAGCTGCAGCAATCTGCAATTCATGAATGTCGTTTCAGATGTGTATTTAGAAAAGACGTCATGACACATTCTGTGCTCTAAAGTAATTGGCAGACATTTGAATTTTCCCCAAATGCGTGAACTCATTACTGATAACTCGACTTTCGTCATATTCCTTGGTTTGTTACTGAATGACAGCGGTAATGGATGTGTAACGGTAGGTACGTCACTCGACGCCCGCCGTATTATGCATGCTGTTGAAACAACGCTGTTTAAGTATGTAGAATGAACGTTGCAAGCAGAGATCTGCAAGATTCAAGCTTCGGATAATGTTTTAAGTGGATTGGAACAGTTTACCTGTTAAGGAATGAGGCTTAGGCACCAGCTCCGTTTATTCCCCAGGACTCCAAGGTAAGGTGGTTATAGCATATACAAAAAGTGAAAGATGAAGTATAGCCCTGTTTAAACCCGTTCGCGAATACGCCTTAGTTTCGCGAAATACCTCGACGACTAGAGAAGTATGCCATTAGAGCAAGATAATGAGGACGAGGAACAACGTTTCAAGTAGTTTATTTTTTTATTTTAATGGGGCGAGACAGTCCACTTGGTACTGCGGCCACTTCTAGCCTATTGTACCAGCCCCAGATGATAGGTGAGGGTGATTGTGGAACAGTTGGTGGAATGAAGGTTGACAGGGGAAAACTTGCCCCGGCTTCACTTTATCCACCGCAAGTCTCACATGACCTGTCCCAGGTTCGAACCCGGGCCGCCGCGATGGGATGCCAGTCACTAAGCGCCTGGGCCATGGCGCTGTTTTGCAAGCAGTCATACTTCTGGATGCGAATTGTCGCCTTTGGTTGAATGTAGACGTTTTGTTCGAGTTTTATCTGCAATCGGGGTACATTAATGGGTTAGCCAGGTTGTGGTAGTATCAGTGTGGCATCTTGTTGCTAGTTATTGATTGATTCCTGCTTCATTGACCTAGTGTCATGTCATGTGACAAGATAATGCGCCTACCGAGCGAGAATGGCGAATTTTGCAGGAGAGTAATTGATTCCATTATCGTCGTGATCCTTATCGTCAGCTGCAAGGTTTAGGTCTTTTGACCCGTTCCGATCTTGGGGTTAGACGAATTGATCCCTTCGTTTGTTCTTCTTCCTTTAGGATGATTGACAGTTTCTGAGGAATACCATTAGGCGACGTTCTTAAAATATTGTCACGTGTTTATGGCTGCGTGACTAATAATAACGCGGTTTGGATTGACACCTTCTGAACAGTCACTCGTAATCACAGTCGGTTACAACGCTCTTGCAGATCTACCCACTTCACAAATTACTAGAGCACGCCAAGTGACTGAACTGTCATTTCAAAGTGAAAGTCACATTGCGACTGACGGTTAGTCAGCCATTACGTCTTGGTTTCGAGCCCCATCTGTGGCTTATGACCAGATATTTATTACTCTTTGGCGGTTACGGTCTTGTGTTTTGTGGGGCACCTTCTGTGACGGGAGGACTCTTTGGTATATGCTGCTAACTCTTGCCAGCGCAGTCTTTCTCGGGTCCGAGTCCCTTGGTACTCGCCACCATATTTTACTGTCTCAGATTTGATGCTTCCCTTTTCGTCGCCTCCTACGACTCGCAGGGTCACGGTGGAGGTATTTGACCCTGCCTTCACTCGGATTGAACTGTAATTATCTTATTATCGCCATAGAGTCTCGGGTCGGACCACAGCACAGAATACGAGTACACATCCTTTGGCCAGGAATGGATATATGCGAACCACATAGAAAACACCTCTTGCGACCGTGGTTCTCTTGTTGCCTGCTCGTATTTCGGGCGTTGCCTAGAAATGGGTCTACTCTATTGTTGGTTATGTGTTGCAGACTTGTTTAACGAGGCGTTCCCCAGCAGTGGACCATAGTATTTTTTCCATACATTGCGTTCAGTTCTCCGTATGATGAGGCTCCAACTATTCCATTAATTATTGGGCCTCCTATACAATTTTATAATGAAACATTGAAATTTACTATTTGTCGACGGTTACGTATGTAAAGTGGAACCAACGACTGATTCGATGTTAAAAAACATCAATCAAATTTTAATTTTGCTTTTTTTATATATGACTTTTATTGGTTTTAAATAACCTACTTATTGTATTCTTATTCCAAATTATCTTAAATGATTTTTGACATTGTATCAAATTTTGCGTACTGCAGTTCAGTGGTGTACGTTTGTTGAAGTGTGTTTGCCTGATGATGGTCACTAGTGGCGGAAACATGTAGCAGAACTATATCTGGGCATTGTCCTTGAAGTTCTCTTATTGTTGTGTTGTGACGGTCAAATAAATAAGTTGTATAAATAGTATTCATAATAATTTTCTTAGCATTTTTTACTTTCTCGGATAGGTTAAACATACTTCCTGTTATCTGTGCTTCTTTTTTGTCCTTGTATAGCCCGCCACTGATCTCGAGAATCTCATTTCAGAGTATTCGATCTGTTGGAGCTGTTGTAAAAACCCAGCATTCACTGCCTTCTAAGAGAGATGATACTGCTGGAACTTCGTAGAACTTTACGATTAACTCGCGTTGACGTTTGTTGAGCAGTGCAGGTTTAATTGTTCCACAGAGATAATTAAATCTTTGTAGTTTATTCTGCAGAACATAATATATGTTGGTGCCCAACTGACGTCCTAGATAATTAATGTTTGAAACTTGTTCTGTTATGGTATTGTTTATCATCATTTTGGTTTTTACTATTTATTTCTCTCTGAGGGCTCATATAGTTTTAACTTACATGCTAAGGCAGTTTTAGATAGTTGATGTAGTTGTTTTTCAAGAAAGTCTTCTGATGCAACTATAATCAGTTCATCATCGGCAGACGGGAGTGTTAAGATATTGGCTTGTAGATGCATTCTCTTACGACATGGTCTAGATATAGATTAAATAGCGCTTGCGCCATTAGTCACCCATGTCACACTCCATGGTTTATTAAAATTATTTTCTGGCTTCTTCTACCTTTATTCCCAGTCATAATATTTGTTTCAACATATTTATCGTGTGAGATGTTGCAGGAGTCGCTTCAGTGCAAGTATCTGCCGTACTTTATGTATAAAGTTGCATTTGGTAGTTGGTGTGTGGAATATTAGAGGACTAGGGATTTTGCTGTTTAGACCGATGTGGCAGTAAAGAAGAGCGCGATCAAGAAATTGGCGTCGAATTGTGAGCTGTAAGGAAATTTTGGCGTATTGTTGGACATTCACATATACTACTTTTTGGTGATGTTGCAGTTTATCTTGGGTCTATAGGTTACTGAAAGGGATTCACGTATTTGTATACTGCAAATTGAATTTTTGCCGATGTATATTTGGAATTTCTGTCGTTAAGTGCATGTAGCAATCAAATGCGAATGAAGCGAGGTGGACACGAAATTACCACTGTAAGACGATATAGTTAAAGTTCCTGCCATGGTTTGTTCCTTGGTTCTACAAACTGGAGCAGAAAGTTGCGCAGAAATGGGCGCTTCGCACTCTTATTTGACTACATCAGATCAGTATGTAATCATTTTCGTTTAACGTAAAGGTTCACATATAGCTAACCATAATTTTGCCTTTTGTGCATTGCCGTGAAGCTTTGCTTCATACTGAGGGAAGAACTTAAGTCGAGCGTTTTAGTGTGCCCGAGAATACTTGGACCTCAAAACGGGAGGGAATAATAGGATGCTGGAGAAAATAGCGTAATGAAGAGTTAGGCGGTTGGTCGCCCGCTTTCCATCTTGACGGCCCGGGTTCGATCCCAGCTCATGTGGGATTTGTGGCGAACACTGCGGAACTCGGCCGGTTTTCTCCGTGTACTTTGGTTTCCCCTGCCAATTTTCATTCCACCAGCTGCTTTGCACTCATCTTCACATCCGGGGTTGGTACATTAGTGGCCGACTTACCAAGTTGACTCAGTCTGACCCCAGCCCTCCGCACCCATAAAAAGGTAAACTAACTCTGTTACAGGCCATGGAGGTCCATAGGGTTGTGAGACGTTGAGGGTCCCACATCTTCTAGACAGTTTGCTCAAAGATGGCGGTAATGTCAGTCTTACGGGCCGGCCGCACTTTCCCCAAGTAAATATCTGGTACTCATTTCTGTTAGAGGCTGAGTCGACCCCAGGGCAATAGAGCGGCTGGAAGGGTTAGGGAAATTGAAAAAAAAAAAAAAAAAAAAAAACATGACCCCATCGGGACTTGAACCCGCCACCTTCCGGCTTGTAGCATAGTGCCTCAACCAACTACGCTACCGCGTGTCCGCTTCCGCACCCATAGAAACGAAAAATTAAAAGCTTTTAAAAGAACTTGATTAGAGTGATTATGTCTGATGAGGACGGGTTGGACTGCGCATGTAACACGCTGTGGAGATGAGAAATGTATAGGTCCTGCAAGAATTTGATCGAAAAATATGAAGTGAAGGGACCGCGAGAAGGTTAATATTGAAATTGTCCCTGAAAATGAAGGCCTCAGATAGGTACCGTTGACGTATTCTTCTGAACACGATAAAGAACCTCTGGGTTCCATAAAAGTCGGGGAATTTATATTTTAGCCGGGCGATTTTGAACTGCTTAAGACTTAGCAGCATTGGGTTGTCGGTTTCGTGTGCCGACGGAGTATTGGTCGTAGGTTCTGAATTGCTTGCTTGAGGCACAAGATAATGAAGACTTGCGTGTATTGTATTTACATATTATTATGATATTTATGTTTTGTATAAGTTATTTTATCGCATTAAGTTTTAGTTCGAGTGTAGTGTCTGCCTGCTCTCATCCTGAAGTTCAAGTTCGTTTTATTTCGTTAGTGTGTGTACTCGTGAGTGCAAGTGGTTAACTTTGTCGTGTTGGCATTCCTGCTCGGATCAAGGTTAACCTGCACTCTTGTGGAATATAAATGTACAGTCAGTTGCACAGCTAATGGTGAATGTGGAATGAGACGTGCACGTAAGTTGGCTGTTACAGTATGGAGCGGATCTTGGGGTTCGCGTACATAACAGGCGATACTTTGAACAGGCATGCCTTTCAAAATTATTTGCAAAAGAAGTATTCATCTCCTGTGTGTGTGCCTGTTATTAGGAGTTAAAAGCTGTCATAACTGTCCCATGTCTTAATCTGCTGCTATATAGAGCATACAAACAGTGATTAAGTAAGCTTCCGTCATATTATAATGGTTTATATATATGCGAACAGGTTAGCTGTTTTGAACGTTGTCATAATTCCGTATTCAGTTCATTAATCAGGCCCTTTAGGTTAGCAGCTAACCCTCATAATATGGATAATATTCATTAGTTTGCTTCTTAAGCATTTGGTCCAATTGTTGTTGAAGATATGTTTCCGGAAACGGAAATGAGCAACGAACACTTAGTGTCCGTCTCGTAAGGGATCTGAATTATGTTAAGTCTAGCGAGCGGGAAGCAGGAGTCTCTGGCAGTGCACTGCTCGTCATTCCATATCGTAGAAAACGGAAGCGCGAATTTTTTGTTTTGGCCAAGAAAATTTTTTTATAGCTTTTCCTGTGATAGACAGCTTCCGCTGCAGATAACAGCGATAACGCTTCGTCACTGGCCTTCACTATGGCGGCATGTATCATGCTCTGCTCTCAAGAGCCAAACTTTAATATGTATAATTGAAATAAAATCAAAGGGCAGAGTAAAGCGGCCGGTCGGGTTCCTACTTTGTAGTGGGAAGTACGCTTACATTACTGTGTTTGTGTGTGTACCATCGATAAATGGAATATAACATGGCGGCACTGAACAAGTTCGCTGAAGCAGTAAGAATACTGATTTCTGGCCTTCTTCTGGACGTGCCGACTGTCCCTACTGAAGTTTTTCCTGATTTTTCTCAGTCCTTGGCAAATTCCGTGTTAGTACCTGAGGACAGGCAACGACTTCTTTCTACCCACTTTATACTGTACGGTATAATCATCCTGCCTATCGACCCTGAGCTGGCGAGGTTGGCGTTAATAAACCAAATCTGAAATCGAACGTGCCGGTTGTGCTGACTTCTGAGATGGGAGCGGCTAATGCTGTGTGTAATGTAGGCCTCTGGTAGTTCGTTAGATGATAGATTTTACACCAGGCAAGGTAGCTAGAACGGCAGCTTCTCGGTTTTTATAATCGGGACACGAGTAATTCGTATTTCACGGAAGGGACACTGTCGTGACAGGCCTTTCGTAGTTTTCTTTATCTCCAGGCTTACCTCGGATTATGCCACTACCGCCTCCTTCCACATTTTTTCCAGTCATTATTTATTAATCGAGCTACCATATGACTGAGTGCCTGATAACGTCGGCAGATAAACCACAAACAAATAAATAAAAGTAGAAATTCGAAAATCGTCTAATTTTATTTAGAATATCGACATGGGGACAGGGTGAAATGTGCACTCATATTTGCCTTTGCGTTCGATAGCTGGCAGCGGGGAAGAGTAGCATCTAGGCGTTTGGAATTCGACGTCTGGCATGTGACGACTTGTAGTGGGGACTTAAGTTTACACATGGTCTGGAGGCTTATTCTTCGACATTGAAGACAGAGGATCAAGTTCCTCTGAAGTGCCGGGCGGGCTTCTATCAGACTACACGGTGTCTTATTTTAGTAGATAATACCACCGTCGCGAGAGCCCAATGTGTCACATGCTATAAGCCCAGTTTATTTGTGAAGCTTATTTATGTGTTTTAGAAAGTACAGACATTATTTTTTATTGCTATTGGGTTGGGACTAAGTCCCTTGTACTGCGGCCAATTCTGGCCTACTGTACCAGCCCCAGACGATAGGTGAGGGTGATTGTGGAGCAGTTGGTGGAATGAAGATTGGCAGGGGAAACCGAAGTACTTTGAAAAACCTGCTACAGCGCTACTTTGTCCACTATAAATCCCACTTGACCAGACCCGGGATCGAACCCGGGTCACCGCGGTGGGAAGCCAGCGACTGACTGCTTGAGCTATGGCGCGGCCTGTGTGTTGACTTACCTGTTGTACGGAACGTTGTAGGCAGGCGGTTAGCAGTCATTGGTATTCGTGACGCCTGGGTTTTGAATCGTGGACCGTAGATCAGTTGTTTACTCCGTATAATTTTCACCTTTCCTCTATACGACTGCTGCTTCCTTTCACATCCCTTGCCATTCTACGTTACGTAAATGGAACTAGTTGGCGTAAGTTGTTTTATGTAATTACAGTATCAACAAATTATAATTTAGGTAAATTGTAAGGAATTTCCTTAAAGATTACTGTACATAATATTGGGTATATGCATAGTTTTAAAACCACACTTGTTAAAAAAGACAGTTTTTCGTTTTACTGTTGTAATACTGTGTTTTTCCTGACCAAATGACCGGTGAGACGTAGAGCGCAAAAGCTGAATGTCGTAAGGGCACCATACAACAGGCCTGAATTATCCGTGCTATCGACTTCGTACATAGTTTAATGATCCGTGATAATGCAGTCATCAAGACCTGCACGAATTTTATGTTGGAAACTTTTCTAACACCCGTGCTACCTATTAACATAATAGTATTTTTTTATATTGCTAGTGGGGTGGGACTAAGTCCCTTGTACTGCGGCCACTTCTGGCCTATTGTACCAACCCCAGATGATAGGTGAGGGTGAATGTGGAGCAATTGGTGGAATGAAGATGGGCAGGGGAAACCGAAGTACTCGGAGAAAACCTGCCCCAGCGCCACTTTTTTCACCACAAATCCCACTTGACCAGATCCGGGATCGAACGCGGGCCGCCGCTGTGGGAAGCCAGCGACTAACCACTTGAGCTATGGCGCGGCCAAAAGTAAGTAAGTAAGTAAGTAAGTAAAGCTATCCCTGTAAGAGGCCGTGAAGGCCCATAGGGTTGTGAGACGTTGAGGGTCCCACGCTGTCTAGAAAATCGGCTCGAAGATGGCGGTAAGGTTGTCAGCCTTACGCACCCGACGCACTTTACTCCCCAGGAAAATTAATTAATTCCTGATACTCATTTCTGTTAGAGGCTAGTAGGAATCCCATTCTCACAGTTTATCTAACGCCCGTCTTAATCCAATTCCATCACGCCTTTGCCTCTGGAAGGACGCTTTCCAAGTTCTGTATGCATTTGTCCCCTTCCAAGGTGCATGTGCAACCTAATACTAGCATTGCTGGTAACGGTAAGAAGCAGGGCCCGGATTTTGATGACCTGAAAATATTTAAAAATGACCTAAAATATGACCTGAAAATATTAAAAAAGTGACCGAAAATCCAGAAAAATTACCTAAAGGAGAAAAGAAAGAACACTTCGCTTCCATATTATTCACATTTCAGAAAAATTCCATAAAATGACCAAAAATGACAAGAAATACCCTTAAAGAGTCCAAAAAATGATCCGAAAAATGAAAAATGACCCTAAACCTAAATATGTCAAAAAATGACAAAAATTACCTATAAAATTTACGTTTCTGTAACCAGCAGCTCACCCGAGATTTATATATTTAAGAGCATCGCATAGGATACAAGGAAAAAAAAGATGACATGTCCTCAGAATCCGGGCCCTGGTAATAAGTAACCAGAAACCGAACGTCATGGTGAAACGGGTAGCACCCCTGATTTAATTGGGGGGGGAGGTGCATTGTTGGAATCTCGGCTCGCAGACAAGCTTTCCTGATATACATTTTCGTTTTTTCCATAGTTCATCTATGTAAATGCTCTCACAGTACCTTAAATCGGACCACTACCGTTTCCTTCCATATCCTTTCAAATTATTCGTAATTTCTGCCAAACTACGTCATGTAATCTCAGGTAACTGACAGCGTTGTTGAAAAAGCATGTATAAAATAGGTCAGCCGACAGCTGAAGCTCTTCATTGTTCTGTATCCCGAGTTGCCCAGTTAAATTGTTCCTTTTACCTCTAGATGTTTTCGTACATCTGTATTATATAATGTGGTTTAAAATAATGCAATATTAAAATCGAATGAAGCTAGCGCTGTTTTAAGCCTTTCTTGCTTGTACTGCCCCTGTGTTTGTGACAGGAAACTGTGTAATATCGTATCAGGGCGGGGAAGTTGGAAGTCACCTTGTCTGCACAAAGTTTCGCTGAATTGGCAAGTGCCGGTCACACGGCGGTCTGTGTTATGTTTCGAAGTAGGGACTGTCGAATCTTGCATTCCAAATATTAAGATCCGACAAAATGATTTGAAATATGCCATGCTGTGTTTTTTATTTGGTAGTTTGAGGGAAGACGAAAATTCACAGTGAAAATATTCCCTTATTTGTAGTATTAAAATGAACATTGGGAACAGTTCAAGGAGTGATGGATTGAACATATAACGAGCATGTATGAGGTCTGCTTTTATTATTATTATTATTATTATTATTATTGTTATTATTATTATTATTATATTTTCCGTGCTGACTGTAATTGGCCTCCGCTGTTGAGTTCGGCACGTAAATAAATAAAGCATTGAATTGAATTGAATTGAATTATTATTGTTCAAAATAAGCTAAGTAGGCTCATGCGCCCTCCATACTTTGTGTCTGTAAATCCACCTCTTGAATACCTGAACCAGTCTTTATGACACTTCGTATGTAGAGAATGGCGCCTAATCCCTCCAGTCAGTCTGTGTGTGTGTGTATGTCCCTCTTATCGTTATTAGGAAATAAAGTGGAGCCCTTCTTTCGTTGCTAGGCAGCGGCTCAGTACTTTCCCACGGCAATGAATACACGCAATAGAAGGATTGTTGGACGTTTGTGTGTGTGGAGCTGTCTGCAAGTGCCCCATATCCTTGCGAGTTTTAAACTCCATAAGGACGTTCCCGCGAGTACGAAGAATTGTAGGAGGCGTCATTTTCTATGTTGCCCGTGTCGTATCAAAGAAATAGGCTGGTCTTTCCAGAACTTCTTGCTAATACGAGAAACTTCTAGAGAAGGAATCGCTTTCGGTATATATGTGTAAACGAGAGGGTATTGGCCTATGTAAGTGGATATTACGAACAAAGGGCGTAGGGATACGGGCTTGTAAATGTTGTAATACGGCTATCGAAAATGTTTTGATAAGCTGAGGAGCTGTAACTTTTTTTTTTGTCCCAGGAATCATCCTTCGCCGCGGTATTTGGTTGTAGGAAGCTACTGTTATCTGTATCACCCATTGACTTGACTTAAGCACAAGAAAGGGTGCCTGAAGGTGTCACATTTCCAGTGAGAGACAGGCCCGATGTGCTGTGAACTTATAAATACACTAAAATACTGATGATGTCAGGAATCGCACTTTAATTACGGTTCACTTTGCAACATTTCATTTCCTTATTTTCAAGTTCTGTTGGTGTTAATAGTTGCAGCAGGGTTTCGTAAAATAATTTATTACCGTGGCTCCTGTCATTTTTTTCTCGTTAGAGAAATATTCGTATTTAGACAAATGTATCTTCATATCTGTATTTCGTTAAAGCAGCGTATAATTATGGACACTGCACACAGGCTCTTGAATTTCCAGCGTTAAGCTGGGCGTGTGAGGTTGCAAGAGCATGCAGTGCACATTAGAGAAATGGCAAGAAAACCTGAAGGGAAGAGAGCGCTGAGAGGAGTATAATGTTAAAATGATGTTGAATAGGGAGGGAGTTGTGGACTGGTTTCATGTTGCCCAGGTAAGGTAGGGTGTGGTGACGCGGTAATGAACATTCACGTTTCATGAAAGACGGGGAATTGCTTGGCTTTCTGAGCGACTGTTAGCTACTCAGGAAGGAACCGGGGGAGTTAGGCTAGGAGTAGTTATGGATACGTTCATAATGTAGTTTATCACAGTCTGTCGTGATTGAAGAACTCAGGGTAATGGTAGACATCAAAATTAGGCCGATAATTACATTAAGGCCATCCTGGCCAATTTATGTAGCCAGTTTTTTCGCTTTATAATTATAGTTTCGGTATATAAAATAAATATTTGGTTGTCTATGGACTGAAACATTGGGACAGGTTTATACGTAATGCATTGTGGAGGTTGATAGTTCTTGCTCTTCGCTGAACACATTGTTGGAAATGGTAGGCATAAATGATTTGAACATGAGGCATGCGTGGCGGAAATATTGAATGCATGCATAAATCTTGCTTACTAACATTGTGGTGAACCTGGTATGGCGCGGAGAGCAGGATAATGCAAGCCTCTTCGTTATTTCCCCGCAGAGAACGAAATATCTCACTCGAAACTCCAGCCACTTTTTGTGGTAGCATGCTTTTTTAATATCAGTGGAAGAAAAAAGAACCATCTTGCTGTCTGCTGAACACTGAAGCTGTTCGTGGCTTGTTGAACAACAGTAATTATAAACTTGCATAGACAGTTACACGCCGAAAAGGTTCACGGTTTGTAAGTCTTCGCCCAACATCGACACGAGCGGACAGTACTTGCAGAAAGAAAAACCGCAAGGGTTAAATTGGTGGGGGACCAGTATTCATACTCCGGCCGGGGTCGTTGAGCGTCCATGGTAAAAACGTATGTTGCATGACGGGAGGCTCAGGCAGAACCAAGGTCATGGTAAAGTCAATGGCTCAGAAACGTAGCAGCCGGCATCGGCAGTCGTGGCAGCTGTTGGCGGTTGTAGTTCGACGGATGTTACATACCTTCGGTGTTAGCTTACATCCAGGTGGGGCTGTTAGTGCTGTTACAACATCGGTGCTTTCACATTTTCCCCCTGTTTACTAAGAAAGACGCCCATATACGATAACATCCCCTGTAACTGTTTTTACATTTTACACGTATGGTTAGAATTGTATGTGAAATTATAGAGATATGTATGTTTCATGTAAATTTGCCTTCCTAATCAGCCAACCTTATAAACGCGTCTTTTCAATGTTTTAATAATTGTACACTCGCGATTAAATTTTTCAACTTCATGTTCGCCTATTAGGACTCTGATGTTACTGCAAATTCATTTTTATGGTGGAATTGAATTTTCTCACTCGTATGCTCCACACTACCAGTTAGATAAGTAACAATGCAAGTCCAAGTGCACATTGCTGTGTTTTCGGAAGACGTTACGTCAGATTCCGAAGTAATTTTTAGATATAGGCAAAACAGTGCTGTAATTACAAATGACAGAACTCGCATGAGGAAATGGCGTACTGAAGTTTAATTCAAGCATTAGCTCATTACATTATTAGAACGTTATCGCCTGCGCCTCATAGTAAGCTGCAGAAATGCGTAATTTATCTGAATAAAGGAATATGGTGTGTGACCTTGAATTCAGTATATCATTAGTTCGTAAGTGGCTGGTATTCAGGATTTGCATTCCGTTCTATACGAATGTTTCATTGTCATTTGGTTGAAAATTTGAGTTTTTTATTGCTAATGGGGTGGGACTAAGTTCCTTGTACTGCGGCCACTTCTGGCCTATTGTACCAGTCCCAGATGATAGGTGAGGGCGATTGTAGTTGCAGTAATAGCATTACGTTCCGATCTGATCTCTAATACTTAAAACCACATGTCTCCACAGCTCTCGCATAGAAAGGATAAGCAGAAGAGAGAAGAAAATTTATTGTAAGGGGGGATGTAGGTTTGGATCCCGAACCCTAGCACTAACCTTTCTTCAGTACGTGACGGTGTTCTGTTTTCGTCTTCGGAATAGTACCTTGAACACGTGTTAAACACACGCATCTCAGCCTTGTGCAAAGTAGCCTTTGCCTCCAAATTTGTTTATACGTAACGCGTAAACATTTTGAGATATGGTGGAATCTGCCGGCAAGCGTATGAAATCGGAAGATTTTGTTAGTCAGTGGAATTTAGGTCGTTTTGTTGAAGCTTGATCATAAGTTTGGTTTATATAAGAAAATCCGGGGAACTTTACATAGTTTCCGCCCTGAGCGTGGTGCGGTTGGTCCTTATGGGTTGTTGTGGCCCATCCCACCCACCGAACAGCGTTCCAGAGCGGATCAAAGAGATCAGTTATTTGTAACTTCGGCTTGCTAAAAGAAGTCACAAGCAGGCCACTTGAATGTCTGTCCGGCCTTTCCTTCGCGTTTCTGCATATTTCATATTCGAACTTCTCCCTGGGATTTGATGAAATTTAGCATTGAAAAAGATACAGTGATTTGAGGCTATAAAACTTTCTGTCTTCTGGGATATAGCGCAAGCAGTCAAACAGAGCACACCACAGTAGGTTTGCTGGGCCAACTGCCTGTTTCTTGTTGGCATCTTGCGTGACGTATTTTTCCATCGTGAAAGTGGAGGCGATATGTACCTCCGAAGTGTCGGTTGACGTTCAGCTGAGTACAGTTTATGTCCTAGACGCTAGAACTATTTATATTGATGGCTACTGGTCGAATTTGTGTTTGGGCTGTATCAATCAATTACAACCCCAATGTAACACGAAACTGGGATCACGCGGTAGCATTGTTGGTTGAGGGGCTGTGCTACAATCCGGAAGGTCGCGGGTTCAAGTCCCGATGAGGTCATTGGATTTTTTCAATAGACCTAATCCTTCCAGCCGCACTATGGCCCTAGGGTTGACTCAGCCTCTAACAGAAATGAGTACGAGGAATTAATTAAATAATTTTCTTGAGGAGTAAAGCGCGGCCGGCGCGTAACGCTGACAACCTTACCGTCATCTTTGAGCCAATTGTCTAGATAATGTGGGACCCTCAACGTCTTACAACCCTATGGGCTTTCATGGCCTGGTACAGGGATAGCTTTTACTTTTTATGTAACACGAAACTCGTTTACAACTTATATACATTTCACAATTATTAGGTCACAAGGAATTGACACGTTACGTAAAATGTCGGGTTAAGACCCGCAGCTTTTATGTGAAACATTTCTAGATGTATATTTTAAACGGAATACCAGAGGCAGTTATGTCACTGTGAAGTGTACAGTCCCTGGTGAAGACAGGCAGGGTTGTTGTTTCTGTGCTATGAACACGCAAGCAGTTCATTCGTGTGTACGTTTCAATACAACTAGAGGAGTGATATATATTCAGTCACTATACATGTCCCTCGCATTGAAGTCCAGGACCTATACGAATGTTGTTTCTTTTTCTGGATCTGCGGTTTTTCATTATCCTGAGGCTGCTGAAGAGTTGCAATCAAAGTGGTATAGAATCGCATATCAGAGCAAAGCAGATTCTGAAAATGTGGTCTTAGTTTTGTTTACCATCCATAATTTTTTTGTTATATCTGTGCTTTCTGAGGTATTTTCCATAGGTCTGTATGTGTATATCCACAAGGGGAGTGAACTTATGATTCGAATGTAAAACATCTATTTTATGTGCTCTGATCGGAATGAAAATGTTGAAAAGACGATCATAATTTCAGATAGGTTTTTCTGTTACGAGCGACTTAGCGGTGGCCGCTGATGAATGCATTTTAAGCCGTGATCTGTATATATTAAAACGTGCAAACAAATGCTCCATAAGGCAAGAAATTAATAAAGTCGCAGTTTACATCCTTCTCTGGTATTAATATATATAT
>NW_019741981.1:912562-912925 GCF_002891405.2 Cryptotermes secundus | reverse complement strand
GTAAAGCACTCCCTGTAACAGGCCATGGAGGTCTATAGGGTTGCGAGACGTTGAGGGTCCCACATTATCTAGGCAATCCGCTCACAGATGGCGGTAACGTTATGAGCCTTACGCTCCGGCCACCCTTTACCCTGCAGGAAGATTCGTGGTACACATTTCTGTTAGAGGCTGAGTCGACCTCAGGGCCGTAGTGCGGCTGGAAGGATTAGGCCAATCGAAAAAGGTCATATCATCTGAACTGAAACCTGCAAACTTCAGGGTTGTAGAATAGTGCCTCAACCAACTACCCTACCGCCCCCCCCCCCCCCATGCTGTATCTATATACAGTAGAACTTGGTTATAACGTCATCAAAGGGACCTAAA
>NW_019741981.1:911087-912450 GCF_002891405.2 Cryptotermes secundus | reverse complement strand
TTATCTTCATCTGTTTCCTGTTACTTGCCCAATACACACTTTCTAAATTACGTTCAATGTCCATATCAGAGAAATTCAGGAATGAAAATGACGTTACATACGAGGTTGATGCATTTGTGCATGTCGTACTAAGCAAGGTATAAAAACAGTTGCTTTATGAGGAATTAGTTCGTACCATTGAATATTTGACGCAATAGACAAGGTGTCGCAGAAACCGATGTTGCTATAACCAAGTTTTACTGTATATGTATTCTGTAAATCCTATAAAACAATTGTACGAAGCATACTGGTGGGAGGACGGAATTTGGTAAGTTGAGAGTAAATTTATTTCTAAAACAAGGTCTCATATTCAGATGGGATTCATTATGTGTAGATCCATAGGACAGGTTCTTTTAAATGGAGTGGCCTTGATTAAATACGATATTGGGTGTTTCTTGACGATTTACAACTGTTTTGTTCTAATGAGAAAGTATGTGATAATCATGAATGATTGTGTAATTAGCTGCCCTTTGCCAAGTGCATGTACCAAGTAAGTGGATGGTTACGCTCTTGCACGGTTTGGAGGAACTGTCTCCTTTCCACGACCCGAGGAAAACCAAGAAAATAGCATTAGTGTGTGGGATGAGAGTACTTTGACAGTCGAGTTAGTAGTACGGACACAGTGCCTGTGTTACGGTCGATGCATAGGCTGACCGTGGGATCTGCTATAATTGGAGGAGGTGCCTGTAACTGGATTTGGCTGGCAGCTGCCATTGTGTTTAAGAATGGAAGTCGACATGGATATTCAGCGCCTCTCGCCGTGTTTGGGATTGGAAACACGACAGTACATGACTAAGATGAAATTTATAAAAATCAGATCGCGGGTGGGTGTCTGTGTGTGTGTGTGTGGGGGGGGGGAGGTGTAGGCAGGCTAGACGTGACGGACTGCACTTGCTACTAACTAAACTGTTGCTATTGTAAGCAAAGTTTACGGCTTTACGTCACATTGCTAATAATAACCAGCGAGGCGAGCCGAATTCTGTCTATCAGAGAAACTTGACTGCTGTCCGTATTGTAATAGCGGCCATGCCCGATGTGATTTGTTGAAACTCTGTCCCATTAGAGGTGGTGATTTGCTTGGTTGTGAGTTCTTTGTCATTTTGTTTAGTTCTTCCAAGTAATTACTGACGTTTACAACTGATCCTGTGTGTGTATATCCTAATTCCCATGACTGCAGTGAAAGCTAATTTAACAGTTTCTCGTATTATCGGAATATGTTCAGCTCTGGAACAGAAAGGAATGGCAGTTGAACGGATAAAAGACTGATTGGTTATATATATAACCATTTAATTTTGTTCCTTAATATGGTCTATCCCCCCCCCAC
>NW_019741981.1:717782-909622 GCF_002891405.2 Cryptotermes secundus | reverse complement strand
TGCAGTGCCTTTTCCGTAGGCAACTTCTTTATGTGATGAGAAGGCCGTGTATAAACGCCACCTCTTGATTTTTGTTTCGGGAATTACGTTGTGCCTAGTCCCGCGTTTGTAGTGGACAGAGGAGACCTGAGGAACAGAATGACGTGTTTGTTTTTAACAGTACGTTAGAAAATGTGGTTACAATACCACGAGACATTCAACCAATCCTCTTTTCGTCTTGAGTTCATGTCTGTAAGATCGCGATTGGATTTGAGGACTTCTTGTACTGGGCATGTAAGTGCCGAAATAAGCTCATTATGTTCAGCATTTTGCTATTAATTTCTTGTGTTCATCGTAAGAATCGTCATTTTCGTAATTAATTTGCCCCATGATAACCGCATTCAGTGGCTAACGATGTTTTCCCCCGTTTTCATGGCGGCTGAAATTAGGGTATCGTTTTCTGTGTTGTTACACCGTCAAATTTGGGAGGATCCTGCCGCCTCCGCCACCATACCAAAGGATATCTATGCTCTACCTTGCAGAAGGGTCGTCCGAAATGTTGCCAGTCACGAAACTACACGCAGTCGTGTTGCGGAAGACCACATTGTAAATACTTTTCAAACTGAATATAAGGTGAACTGGTTCTGTTTGTACTTACCCTTATAACGCTGGTACTTCCTGGAAGCGGGAGTATTTAAATTATGCGGACAGGTTACAAGAGAAGGGAGCCACACTATGGAATTGACATGAGCACGCTCGCCTGTGTGTAACAATGAAAGCACGTGCTGGCACGGCCCATGAAAGCCCAGAATTCGTAACGTATTTCGGTACCCAAAGTAATTAACAGCCATCGCTGGTGCCCATGTGTCACTACACTCAACAAACTACAAAGTTAAAAGAGATTTTCTTATTTCACGGCTGAGGGAAGGTTTAATTTTTTAATATGCAGTACAGAAAATACATTCGTATTACCTCCCCTGACTTTGTTTCAACCTCTCCCCTCCATTCACGCGTCTGTCCCCACTGTGGCTTTAGCATGATGGGGCGTGGCGAAGTACCGGATGTTTATATGACATCAAGCCGGCTGGCGCTCGCCAGTACTGTTTCTTTCTCACTCTGACATATAGACATGCGCTCGCTCGAAGCGAGAATAATGTGGGTTTTATTTCCTCGAAATACACTGTGCCTCTGATGAAACGATTCACGTGGAAACGAAATGTTTGATCCTGCCATACAGAATTGTTACATTGCATTGATTGTGATAGCTTTATGATTAATGTTTTATTACTGTTTTATTGCTGTTAATTTTGGCGTTCTTAAATGAAGTTTCACCAGCAGGCTAGAGCCGGATGTTTTCTGTGGATTCAGGTGAGAAGTTCTTAGTTGCTTAGGCGGCTGCGTGCATAAAACACGCATGTTAACCGTATCCACAAAGGGGTCGAACGCTGTTGCCAGTCAATTGCTGCTTGGTCCTTCGTCTTCATAAAGATTGTGAAAGCCCCTGTAGTTCCTTATCTGAACATCATTGTATTTCCATTGTGTTTTCATAAATTGTTGGGGCTCGCGGTAGCGTAGTTGGTTGAGGCACTGCTGCAAGCCGAAAGGTCACGGGTTCGATTTCCGACGAGGTCATTGGTTTCTTCAGTTGACTTAGTAATTCCAGCCTGGCCCTGGGGGTCGACTCAGCCTCAGAAATGCGTATCAGGAACCTTCCTGGGGTAAAGGGCTGCCAGCTCGTAAGGCCGACAACCTCACCGCCATCTGTGAGCCGATTGTCTAGAAAATGTGGGAACCCCGCACGTCCCATAATCCTGTGGGTCTCCACGGCCTATTATAGGGATAGCTTTACTTTTTAAATAAATTATTACCGTTTTGTGTACGATTTTAATTTATTTGGGCGTTCATCGAACCCATACCTTTTAAATTGTTTGGTTAAGGTTAGGAATTTTTTTTGAGCAGGCGCACATAAGCGTCTATCCCACCCACATACTTACGTCCACAATTTTTTTTCGCGATTTTCTTCAGCCTACAGGTACTTTCTTTCGCCAGTGACTGAAAGAAATATCCAGCCCTGTCAGTAGTGTCTAGTTCATCATATGGAAGTTGCCATTGGATTCTGTGCAGTTGATAAGTAAGTGAAGATGGAAGTGGGAACAGTAGAAGCAGTTGTGTCTGGTGCGAGCGTGCATCAATATAGCACACGTCTATGTATGGAAGCCAGGATGTGCCTCGTATGCATGTGGGGCGTGGGTGTGTTATCAGCTGCCCGACACATGTTCGGTGCTTGGACGCAGAGCCCTTTAAAACGTTGGCAGCAGGCCCTTTTCTTTGACGTTTCATGGTCGTCCTGCAGTGACCGGAATTCTGATGTTCATTGTGGCGCAATTGCTACTGTGGACGATTCCATAAATGTGAGAATCTTGTGACACGCGGCCTGCTTAAGTATTCGCGTGAGGCGGGTTATGTGGTCTGTGAGGAGCGAAAGATCGTGAGAGGGGTTTCGAAATATTCCACGCTGTAAGTACTAGTATCAGGCGTGGACTTCAGTTCGGAATGGTCTACATACGTGTATATGCCAGAAGTGCATACTCAAATTGGTCTTGATATTAGTTTATTGTAGATAGGAACTCGAATTTTCGGCGGAGCCCATATTCCCACCGAGCACGTTGCTGTAGCGGTACCGCTTTGGGTGGGTACCCAGTTGAATATTTTGCCGGGATACTAGCCATTCTGATTGAGGGTTTTCATGGTGTTTACCAGTCCTCCCCGATGGGATAGTAACTCCGTTAGGCCAAGGCAGCTTCCTTTCTAATTCCCTGTTCACCAGTCGTACTCCCTATTCGACATACATAGTCTGAGATAGTGTCAGCGATNGCCCGTTCTCCAGAACCATACTCTGGAATAGTGGCAGCGAGCCCCCCCCCCCCCCCAAGGATTATGTGTAATCATCACACAATAACACATTGCTTTTGTTTGTATTTCAATTAACTAACCTCGCCGAAGCCGGTCACGGTAGCCGAGCGGTCTAAGGCATACACTGTCTTCGCTCGCTCGGAAGCCGGGATCGTGGGTTCGAATCCCATTCAGGGTATGAATGTTTGTGTGTGTTTTTCTGCGTTTGTGTACAGGTAGAGGCCTTGCGACGAGCTGATCACCCGCCCAAGGAGTCCTGCTGAATGTCTAAGATCTAGTAAAACTGAAGTGAAACGGAGAGTTTCATGGAGGTAGGCCTAGGCCCAAATGAGGGCTGTAGCGCCAATGAAAAAAAAACAACAAAAAACCTCGCCAAAAATTGTTTGGAACAAGGCTCATTTTTCGTTATCATCTGAAATAGCAAAGCGATGAAGCTATTTGTGGTTGTTTCTGAATCTTCTCACTCACTCACTCACTCACCCACTCACCCACTCACTCACTCACTCACTCACTCACTCACTCACTCACTCACTCACTCACTAACGAGGTGCCGAGCCCTTCTTGAGAAGCCGTCATTTGTGCAGCTACTCTAGAATTTCGCAGCATTTTATGGGACCCGAATGTTCGTTACCATTTTCACAAAAACCCTCCACCGGTCCCTATCCCGAGCCAGATCGATCCAGTCCATACCATCCCACCCTGTCTAAGGTCCATTTTTATGTTGTCCACCCACCTACGTCGTCCAGACCGGCTATGGCCCACCCATTCTCCTATCCAGTGGGTACCGGTAGCTCTTACCCCGGGGGTAAACCGGCCGAGGCGTGAAGCTGACCACTCACCTCCAACTAGTTCCGAGGTCAAGAAAATGTGGATCTGCACATCCACTCCTCTATACGCCTTCATGGCTTATTGCTTAATTAGTTAAGCACAGGGAATTTGCCTACATGTGAAGAAGACACATTGTGTTGTGGAACAGCCTGCTCGCGAACGAAATCTTTACGCGCTATTGGGTTAGAGAGACTCGTGTTACTGTTAGACGTTGCATTTAGGTGTGAAGAATGTTATAGGTACAGAGAGATCCGTTTTGAGATGGATAGACTGAAAGCATTTTGAAATGAAAACCGCTGCTTTCAGAACTTAGTATCTGGTACACTCTGCCTCCTACGAATGCGAGATTGAGAGTAGACTCTTTCGTGCTCAACGGACATTAATCACACCCTGTGTACTTCAAAGGCTTGCAGTTTCTTAACCCGCTAAGTAACTATTAAATTTTCAAGAAAGTCTCTGTTCCATGCTGTTAGTTAATTGCACTGTCTTGTGTTAACCGCGCAAAATAAAGGTTTAGGCACAGGATGTCAACAGTTTGCGTCATGACGCCTTTTATGTTTCCACAAACATTTTTTTTTTGTAAATCTTGGAGGGATGTTTTAAAGTGTTTTAATCCTTACAGAATCTGTGCTGTTTGGTTACGAATTTGATTCACTAGTGGACGTTTACTAAACTGTTATGTTTTCTTTCCAGGTAAGTGGTCTGATGGCAGTTCTGTTGCTGGCGTTTTTGTAACAAAAGTCACGGAGACCAGATGTGTTGTTATTCCACGACTTCGGTATCGCAGCTGGAATGGAGTTGTGTGCTTGGCACCGTAGGAGTTAAACTGGAGTAAGTGCTTTTGTCTATATGGTGATCATTAAAAATTGCGGCAAATTTTAGAAGTTTTGGAGCGATAGTAACAAACCAAATTCTTTACGAAAGAATCGATAGTTTTTTAAATTCGAAGAATGTTTGGAACCGACCAGTACGGAAAGACATTAAGTATCTCCACCGCCGCCGGCAAAACAGCCCTTGTTGAGCGGGACGATGATCGAAATCCAAAAGCTAGTAATTCTCTCTTCCCCAGGAGATTGTCACAGATGGGTACTTTTTCACTTCTCTGGATTTCGCAACAATAATTTGTTTACACAGAAAGGTCGTCAGCCTTGCGTCCAGCCCCCAACCTAGAGAACCAGGTCTTGGTATTTACGTTGCCCAGTGATGTCTCCTCTTGCGACTCATGGGGTTAAGATGGAAGACTTAACCCGCCTTCACAGGGGGAAAATTTAGAGCATACAAAGCCGTAGTTATACGTTCTATATCAGTGTTAAACAAACTTGTTTCACACGTTAAGGATAGAACATAGTCCGACAATGATCGATAAATCTTCAGGTGAGGAGACTCCTTTGTCTGGAGGGAACGTAACAAGCGGTGGATGAACGTGGATAGTAAGGGGCTTAATAATTTACAGTCTTCAGAAATTTTTGTTAAGGCGAATGCTTCCGACTGGAATCTAGTCACGTGAACTATTTTTATGTGCAGTTTATCCTTTTGTAACTATGAATAACGTTAGTCAGAAGATAATTAGTATATTAATTCAGAAGCTGAGTAAATTAATATGGAAATGTAGAATACCAGTTTCAGAACACAAATTATAAACCGTTGACATCCAGATGTTGAGATGCAATTAGAAACAACTGTGATTGATGAAGTACTTGAGATGTTAATTCCTTTCAATAGTCGCGGGTGTTCATTATTATATGAAAACAGAAGATACGTACAAACTTGCACAGTTTTTCTTTCAGACCTGCCCAATGAATCTGTAACACTTGACTGCGCGAGCCTCGTAATTTTTCTAGCGAGGCTGTCCGGTCTTGCTTATTGCGAAGTAACCTCATACGGGCCCCAAGTTGAATACAGTTCCCGTTGTTGGAGGGATGGGAAAATTTTGCTAACACATTTTTGTACGTGTTTTGATGCTGCAGTCGAGTGCAACGTATTGTCTTAACTCCATATATTCAGTGACGCGGGCATTGAAAACATTCTGACGAATTATTAATATTTCCTTGACGTAGCAACCTCTCCTGTCGCACTGGGATTCACACGACTAGCATTTTACTCGTGAAGGATTTATGTGTTAATGTACATGCTAATAGGTCTTAGGGTCCGAATGCCAATTGGGAATTGCACAGTACACGTGTACAACAAAATAAATCGTATTTCATTGTAATATACAACAAGGCCAGGGTTTAAATTCTGCTGATCATGAAATACGTAGGTATTGTCGTCCTGCTTCGGTAGGTCAGGCAGAACGAATTGCTGTAGAGAGTTCGTACATTTAATTGTGTGACGTGTCGGAGCCACATCACGCAGCTTGTTATACTATATACTAGTTTCTGTAAAGGAAGCCTGGAACATAGTGGCTAGGGGCGGGACAACTGGGGTTCGATTCTCGAGATGGATATTGATTTTTCTTCGCCGTCCCCGCCGTACAAGCCTTGTCGCCCGCTCACCATCTGTCGGGTGAGGATCGGAGGAGCGTGAAACTGATCCTCACCATCTCACAGTGCCGAATTGAATTCGTGGAGGTTAACCACTGCTACTAGATTCCTTCATATTCTCGTGCTTAGCCGTGGGAGCAGTTAGGTCAGATAGTTGGCTCATACTGAGGTTAGTAGTTTGTCGTGATATGAAACTGTTTTCGGAAACTTAAGCAGGGATGTTAAGGTTGTCCTGCGACACACAGAATTTGCATTGCACATGACTCGAAAAATTTCACATGCGCAGTTTGTAGCTTTCTGACGACCGTCATAAAGTCATGCGGTCGCTGTATCATCATAATGGATTATCCGTTTTGTCACGGTTTACCACTCGCCGCATCTGTGGAAACATTGGGGGAAAAATTGTTGACGTTTCTGATCCATGGTTTAGGCTTTTTATGTTACTGTGCATTTGATATAATTAGTAGGGAAGAGTCTTCTGAGTTTGAATGATCAAATATCCATTGACATACAAGGATGTATTGTGAATGTTACTCCTCATGTTGCATGTGCACATACATTGACACGCAGAAACAGCGGAAGGGAGTTGCATACTTTGCGGTTCATTTGAGAGGGCCTCACTCAGATTGTCAACCTAGAAATCTACCATCCTAAGTGTTCCAATGTTTTCGAGTATAATCTATGTATTGAGTAGTTCTCCACGAAGTGTTTGGAATTAACTAACAGATTTCCGGTTAGCTTGAGCTGAAGATCACTAATACCAAAGGTCTGTCGGGAATGAGCCATATCAGTTTAACTCCATGAAATCTCATCCACGGCCTTCCATATTGCCGTTTTCAGGCGATATCCGTGCCAAGTCTGCACGTACTATTGTGCTATCCTAGTGGTTCTAACACATTATGCCGGCCTTGTTTTCACAATCCTTTCGATGTTAGCTGAGGAAAATCAGGAAAACCTTGAATTTAATTTCTGCCAGCGGCTAGGCCGAGGTTTCTTGTGGGTTTCCTCCGTCGCACTAGGAGGCTGGCGGCGTAGACATGTACGTCCCTCTTGTCCACCCGCCATTCATGTTCATATTCACGTCTTACTGGAAGGTGGCTGACTGCCTCACCAACTAACCAACCAACCAACCCAATAACTTAACTCCATGGAGGTAAGTTCTTTTTGCGAAGCTAACAGTTGCTCATGCACTCTAGAAATTCCAAGCCTTGTATGGAACCCGAAGGTTTATGGCCCGTGTCCTGAGCCAGATGAGTGCAGTCCAGTCCGCCCCCCCCCACGCCTCTGCCAGCGTCACAATGGCCATCATAATCATCATTCGTGTTTCCCAAAGCTGCGAACGTGGTTGAGAATATAACCCCGGTTAAAGGGGTTAATTAACCAAACAATTAAGAGAGTTGGTTTGAATTTCTTACAGGCACACTGTGTTCAAATTCACGGTGATGATGGCATTCTGGCAGCACTGTGCTGTTACAGCGGGCCCGGCGAGGCAGTAAAATGATCAGAGCGAGAGCGTACATAAAGTCGAACTTCACAGTTTTGTAGATTTTGTTTGATAGCCTCTTGCAGCGGCCTTGGATTTTTTTTTCCCCCTTGGCACTACAGCTCCAGTGGGCCTAGGCCTACCTCCATGAACTTCTCCGTTCACTTCGGTTTTTCTCGATCTTACACATTCGGTAGCACTCCTTGGGCGGGTGATCAGCTCGTCGCAAGGCCTCTACCTGTACACAAACACAGAAAAACGCGCACACACAAATTAAACATCCATGCCCTGAGTGGGATTCGAACCCACGATCCCGGTTTCCAAGCGAGCGAAGACATTACATGCCTTAGACCGCTCGGCTACCTTGACCGGCGGCCTTGGAATTACATAGAAGAAATCTATTAATGAGCTACTTCTCATTTTTGTAACCGGTCATTACCTACCGACGTAAGTTTCGAAGGTTGACGTTTGTTACGTAGTACCAATTTCATAATAAATGTAACTTACACCCAGTCTTGCGTTAACTGTTTTATGAAATCACAGTGAGCAATACGCAGATAAGAGGCTACTAGAAGGTTCTGATAAAAGAAGCTTCCGGACCATTCTCAATAAAAGAACAAGAGAGAAAGCTTCGAGAATGATCTGGAAACAGTGAGTTCTGGACGTTACGTCATCCAACCCCCCCCCCGTAAAGCGAACATTATTAGACGATCAGTCGTGTAATGAGTAAGATACCAGGCTGGGAGACTGACAGACATCTTCTGCAGTGCTGTGACGTAATGCCGTAGATCTTGAACTATGTACAAAGGTGCAACTAAATTTACAAGTAACCACTATTTGTAACTGTGTAGTGCTGTGAAAGAACAGTGTATTATTAACTTCGAGCTGTAATCCATGGAGTTCTTCCAGAAACCCTCTTCGTCGCAGCAAGGCCCGTTAAGCCCTGAGGAGAGAACCTCATTGCTCAACCCGGAACACCTCCTAACCGAAACGCTTCGACGTGGTTCCCAGACCGCGTAACGGCGCCCAACTTCGTAATCAACGAAACCCAAATAAAACCGTACTGTTAAATTTTAATCACGTAATCGGCGTATAGAAATAGTATGCTCTTCATGGTAAAATTGTAGACAGAAAATAAGATGGAAATCTTCATTTACCATTTCTCCTTATTTTGCGGAGGAAGCCGCGCCATACCCCTGTGGTTGTGTCGCTGTGCGTCTATATGTTACTCGTTACGAACAGTCCGCCAGCGGAACGGATGTTTTCCTTGATGCTTTGTGTTTTTCGTTATTAATTCCCATCAAGTGCGCGCAAGCGCAACCAGCCGGCACGTTATTACAGCCTCGGTCTTCATTTATCTGGCACATGGGTGGTTTCAGGGTAAAGGTTTTCATTTAACATCGGCCGAATGAAACGAATACGTTCCGTGAAGTGTCATTTTCACATTACAGACTTGTGCTGTTAAATTTACTGGACCTTGCCCTCCATGCTAGACGTATATCAGTTCACATAGAATAACGTATTCAAGAAAGAGCAATGTAGTCGCCGTCAGTTTCTGCCTCGTCCATTTATCGAACGCTCTCAATTGGAATTCGAGTCGTGTCCGGCTTGAGCAGGAGGCGAGTTACCGGCTATGTGATATAACTATATAGAATTGATTATTAAACGAGGGATTGCTAGCAAAACCAATAACGCCTAGTTTTATGCAGTATTATACACATATTTAGGCTTCCATGGCTGTTGCTATTATTTTTGTTTTATTGTGGTGACCATCTTGTTAGAAGTATCCACGTTAAGTTTGTGAGGCGCAGTAACAAACTTACGAACTGTCGCCATGATTGTAATTTTTGTAAATTAATATTCCATGTTAAGATATGTTAACGATTTATCTTCCTACTGGATTTCTTGAATTAAAAAAATATGTTTTGGTGACCTACAGTGGCGTAACATACCCTCCAAGTTTCTTGAGTATGAGTCCAGGTTTTTCAACAGTTGAAAGAGAACCACATGGAGATACCGGTAAATGCGCGCGCACACACCTGCTCACGCTGGCTCCTCGCTCGCGAATTTTTACCCTGAAGATAGAGGCAATACGTTCGTCCGAAACGTGGGTTCACACAAGATTTCCACCGCTCCACATGCCAGAAGACTGCATTCTTCATGCTATTTTTCCTTGAAGGAGATTACGCTAAAACTTTTTTTTTTATTGTGGAGGAGACAGGGTTCGCCAGACGTTAACGTTATATGGTGTAACAACAGCATACAATAACTGCCTCTCTAAGCAGGGGTTCACCAGTGATGCACATCATGCGACACCTGTAAGGCAGGTGTTGAAACTATGTCGCACCGCTCTTTCTGTTACGGCACTCTTCTGTCTGTCCGGTTTAGACTGTCAGTATACGTACTCCGTTCTCAGATGAACTGTCTTAGGTTGGTGTACACACTGTCAAATCTTGTGTACAGTTTTTCTTGGAAAATTTCTTAGCGGTCTAAGGAATTGTCTGGGTTGCAGGACCCTGCCGTTAATTATGGTAAATGCAAAGACCTGCCACTGGATTTTGGTTCATGAAGTTCAGGCTAGTTCCTAACGTCAGCCATACTTCTCCATGCTTCAGCCTGATAGTATCCAGCCATACCTTGCAATATCCGATCACCTGTTCTCCTCAATTTTCGCTGTATGTCATTTCTCTTGTTATTTTTCTTTTCCTTGGCACTACAGCCCCAGTGGGCCTAGGCCTACCTCCATGAACTTCTCCGTTCATTTCGGTTTTTCGAGATTTTACACATACGGTAGGACTCCTTGGGCGAGTGATCAGCTCATCGCAAGGCCTCTACCTGTAGACAAACACAGAAAAACGCACACAAACATCCATGCCCTGAGTGGGATTCGAACCCACGGTCTCGGTTTCCGAGCGACCGAAGACAGTGCATGCCTTAGACCGCTCGGCTACCGTGACCGGCTTTCTCTTGTTATATCCACACAAATTAGGCTTGTTGTATGAGGAGTCAATGCATTCCTTATGAGTCTTCCCCCATGTTGTTACAGTTTCTTCAATGTGTAAGGTTCCATCCTACGTTTCGAAACACATACCTTCAAGGCACATAGTTGCTGTGTAGCCGGTGCGTTCTAAGCATGATAGCATAGCACAGGTTCTTGCTTTCTGATTGTGCGACCCAATAGAACGACGGATTTGTGATTGGATTGCTGTGTCATGAATCGATATTCCAAGATAGGCACTTTTATTTCATCCCTGGCCATTTCCACCCTCTTGTTTCGTGGTGTGAAGTGGAAGAACGCCGCTTACTTTAATATCTGTGACTTTACGTCGTTATTGCACAGTGAGATTGCTTGGTCATTAATGTAACAGGTTTTGTCACAATGGGCTAAATATCAGACTATATTGGTACTGATATTGAAATGGGATTTAATTGAATCGCCTTTCTTAAACATTTAATTGAAATCTGGAATCAGTGTGGTTGGATTTTTAAATGTATACACTTCTCGTGAAATATGGACCAGAATTCCTTTTAGAGGATTTATTTCTGCAGATATTGGGACATAATTTAATAATGCAATAACGTCTCCCGTTTCGTGGAACTTTAGCTCACTTCAAAACCAGACTTGCTTTTTGTGGGCTGATATAATGTATTACCAACCACCCACTTTACACGAGGCTGCCTGCAGTTTTGCTTTAATATGGGAGATTGGCGATTGTTAAGGCATTTTTATCTTATACCACGAAAACAGTTTACGTCAGGGTCTTGTACACTTAATAATAATTGAGCACCAGAGCGACAGCATCACCGCCATCCGCGAGCCGATTGTCTAGACGTCTCACAACCGTATGGACCACCACGCCCTCTTACATACCCTGCAGATCGAAATAAAAGACGCGAGCTTTGGTGGTGCTGCTGTACTATTTCGGCTCTGAAAGAAGCGGGGTAGTCCACAGCATACGATAATGGCGGTCCCACCTGTATTTAGGATCGTTTGTATATTACCACTTGTGTTCCATTTATCTCTATTGCGTTCTTAGATGGTTCGATTCACTTTTCTTAGGAATCCCAGTATACAGTCTGTTAAGAAAACATCCCGCCTGTTCTCCAATTATGTCGGCTTAAAAGTGCCTCTGTGCTTTTTGTGTAAATATCTGAGAAACTGTTACTCAACAGTAAAGGCAATTGAACGTAAAATGTGTCTCATTTTTTGTTCAGCGTTTATTCGAAGCAGTTTTCTCACCGATAAGCATATAGGGGGCAGTAGGTTAAGGCGCGTCCACATTACTCGTGCTCGCCAGTCTTCGGCGCGTGAGGATCCGTATATTTACTCGTAGTGTGTATAGGCCGTAGTCGTATTTTAATTTATTGGCTGTAGTTTTTAAATTAAAAATTTGCTTGTCTCGTGACTTGTCCACATTCCTCCCGAGCATAGCGAGTCACACGACCACGAGTAATGTGGACGCGCCTTTACATGCCCTCAGAAAAGCGTGTAAGTCGCGTAGAGGGTTTGGCATTTTTAACCGATTTTAACGGAATTTTGAATGTGTCGATGAGTTTATAGTACAGCGTTTGAGCACCAAATTGCATGATATCCGCCCAACAGTCACGAATTGTTAACATGCGGACAGACGGGCTGACAGGCATGGAGTAAGATAATGGGCAGATTTTTGGGAAGAGAAATTACTGGCATTTCGCGGACACTACACCTAAGGCGAAGACGAAATTGTACCCCGTTAAGCAAGTAGTACAAATAGCCTAGATTTATAGGTACTCTTTACTGAATTATTTTGATGAATAGTTGAAGAAATATTAGCACATTTGTCGCCAAATGTGCGAACCTTGTAACAGTTTTTGTTTTCATTTTAAGAATTCTGTCAAAATTATGTACGCGTTTTTGTTTTTTGTTTTTTTTTGCTCTTCAATTTACATTTGATACTAGATTCCTTTACAGAGATGGTTGACAAAGCGGTATCACTCCAGACTCATATTTTGAAGGTTTACGGTTCGAATCTTGAGATTTCTGCTCTCGTAGTTTTCTTCAGTCCCTTCAATCCACTGCCAGGATAGTACCGCAGTTAGGCCACGGACGCTTCCTTGAGTTCCTTTTGATTCATCATTCATGCCCCCATTCAGTGCTGTGTATTCCAGACACGGATATAGCCCTAAAATAATTCACAAAAATGCATTCATGTATGTGTTCTTATTTTATTGTATTAGCCCGTTTTTCTTGTGTTGAAAAAATAAAAGTGACGTATGAGGTCACCGCGCTCTCTGTAAATTCACCTTTATTATTAACTTGCTAACACCTGAACTAAACTTGATGAAATTTGGTATGTATGTCTGTATCATGGCACCTGAGCCCATCGTCTATGTGTATGTATATGTTGCTAGTATTATATTATATAGACTGTTTAAAAATAGTGCATTTGTATTAGCAAGTGACAGACTGTTCGTTATTATACCAACCTACCGTATAATGCGTTTGCTAGTAAGCTACCAGAATTCGATCCATCGGAACTGTTTAATCCGTGGCGTTTACTGTAATTTTTTCATTACCCCATATTACTGTTTCATTCTGGGGAATAAATGAGACGGGGTGGGGGTTAAAACACGTCACATACCAGCATACCCGGTGCAGCTTCGCTGCAGCATTCTGGTTCCAGCAGAACAGTGGAGCTACCGTGCGATAATGTGCTTTTATATGAGGCAAGCTTTCGTTGGTCGGTTGTAAATGCTCTTTGCTTGTTGCCTTTATTTATTGATGGAATTACATTTGATCGAGTTTCCCGCAACCGTCAGTTCGGATCTGCGAAAGTATAAACAATATTTTTTTGTTAGTTGGAATACAAACTTCGCTTGACCTTGTGCATATGCAGGAACGTTNCCCCCCCCCCCCCCAATTTTAAGTTTGCCTACATGTCTGATGATTTTTTCTTTTATTGCTGGTGGGGTGGGGCTAAGTTCCTTGTACTGCGGCCACTTCGGGGCTATTGTACCAGCCCCAGATGATAGGTGAGGGTGATTGTGGAGCAATTGGTGGAATGAAGATTGGCAGGCGAAACCGAAGTACTGGGAGAAAACCTGCCCCAGCGCCACTTTGTCCCACCACAAATCCCACTTGACCAGACAGGGATCGAACCCGGGCTGCCGCGGTGGGAAGCCAGCGACTAACCGCTTGAGCTGTGGTGCGGCCTATGTCTGATGTTACTTTAGCGCATAATATACGCCGTATATCATTGTACAGGGTTGTTTGTACTGTGTGCTGTTGCGTTTATAAATATGTCTTCTTGACATGCCCTTAACAGTATCGATGCCCTCTTTAGTCAGCATTTTGTGTTGAAATGAAAAAAATATTGGCTTTATGTTATATCGAAACAGTGTCGAATTTGTAAGATTTACACACGGCTATTCTCCGAATACACATTCGGATTCAGACTTGGGTGCCATGGTAACATTTCTTCATATTTTATCTTGAGCAATTTTAATGTGAAGGCAGGCTAAGCTTTAAGCCCTGCGTTAACCAACAGGAGCTTTTTCTTCTTCTGTGGATGGCATTTGTCAGGAAGCGTTCATGTACTTGCGATGACTTCTAGCAAGGTACCTGTAGCTTTGTATTTCTTACTTTCAGTGCAGTAACTTGGTATGGTTCGTCTAGCGGCTGTGTATCTTCGTGTTTCCCTTCTTTCTCGAAGCAAACAGTTTTCTGAACTTAATTAACAGGGCACCTTATAACTGATACGCTGCATTGTCTTGAGCGTGGGAACCAGATTTTTATTTACATGTGCTTTCCGTGACTTCGATTGCATTCTGCCTTATACTGAGCAGTGTGGTGTAGTGGTAACTACGCAGTTTCGAATGTCGGCCCGACATCCAAATGGAGGTTGTAGTCACTCCGAAATTGGCAACTACAAGACTGGCCACAGTGTCATTTCCTTTGCATTTGGAGTGCTATTCTCAAACAACACGTTTCCATTGTGTTTCGTAGATAGGGTGTCAGTATAGCGAGCGCGAATGATTATACAATAGAAGCACTGGCTGATGAGGTTTGGGTTGACAATCGCAGGAGAGCGCACAAGTTATGAAGGCATAAGAACAAAAATTTTGCAGATGTAGTGGAGTGTAGTGTCTGTCTGAATTCGGCATTTTACTCTCAGAATTGCAAAAGACGATGCGAAAGAATTCAGGGTTGAATGCTTTCCATCTTGGACACATCAGTGACTTCTCTGATAGAGGCGAGGCCGCTCTGGCGGCTGTTCCACTTCGCTTTCCATGCAGTTCTTCAAGGCGCATAGTTTCTTTTACTGAGATGAATGTATTTATTTGTTGTGCAAGGAAACTCCAAAATATTTTGAGGAAATCGAGGAGCACCTACCTCATGTCATAATATTGACAGCAGATTCAACAAATCAGTGGGTCCATTCTCTCTTGACGGAAGTGTCAATCATACGGAATATCTGATCCTGCTTCGCAACCGCGTGAGATATAATTAACACGCACCCTGCAGCAAGATGTTGCAGGGACACAGTTTGCTGTCCGAGTTATCTCGGTAACACGTTCAGTGGGCGATGAATTGGACGAGGATCTGACATGGCATGGCCGCCTAGACAGACAGACGTGGCATCATGCGAAAATTCACTTTAGGGAATGTTAAAGCAGAGTATTGCTCAGTTGCATCTGACATGTTCAGAGCTGCCGAGGACTGAGCTTACAACATTCATTCCCCAGCGCAGATGAGAATGTCCAAAAGAACGTGGGAGTGGATCGAACTGTGTTCGGAGAATGGAAGACAACGTACAGGCATGCTGTAATGTTATTGAAAAGCGACTTTTTGGTCGCGGTATACCCGCCTTCTTCCAAATCTACACATCATTCATGACAGTTTTCCAATCTCATTGGGCGCATAGATCAAACTTTTATGTTTGGAACGGCGTCTTCGCTGAATGGCAAGCTTGGGGCGCCTTCGCCCGATAGCAGGTCATTGCTATTGTGCACGGTTAGTGCAGACGAGGGCGAGTGAGTGCCCGCTCCAGGCACTCCAACAGAACGGTACTGACCAGTAGTTGTTAGGCCTCTTCTTTGTTTGAAGAGGAGGCCCTATTTCAAAATACACAAAAGTTTTGAAAAGAAAAGCCGGGTCATGGGTCCTGAAACCAAGAATTACTGTGCTGGCCGGACCAACAGCAGTTTAACCGACCGACCGCCCCTAGTGACATTGCTGGAATATAACGGCCATGTATCCCACACAGTTTTGATTGTTTTAGGGTTTCATCGGTTATACTGTATCGAATGATTCTGAGAAACTGCATGTTAAGATAGTACCCCAATAGTCTCTTGGTGGATCTGGAATACCTGAAACAGGTTACTACTGCAGGCCGAGAATCGAGCCCGGAGCCTCTCAGATACGAAGGAGAATGACAGCCATTAAACCCCGACGTTCAGTAAGGTTTCTTCGTGCCCCAAGAACATTAATTACAACTGTTGTAAGAATGGCAGTAATGTGATATGTGCAGGATGTTCTATACCCAGTATGTAACTGTGTTGTGAATATACGAGTTCCTGCCCGAACGTATATTTTGAATCGCAAATAGACCGATGCTTCCACGGTCTTCTTGTCTGCAATACAATGCTACGTCAGAAGGAGAGGAGGTGGTTAGGAAGAAGTTACCATGCTGGAACTGTCATGCCGACCAAAGCGAGTGCAGTATTGCTCTGTAATGGATTATCAACAGTTCCCTTCCCCCTTTCCCCAACTATGCGGCCGCCAGCCATATTGGATTCACGGGAGGGTAGCATCGACCAAGCGAATGCTTCTATAGCTGCTTTAGTGGCTCGTGTGTAGTCGTATATAAAATTGTGTTTTAGGTTGTGCCCTGTAGGTCTGCATAGACTGACCGAGGTTGGTTGGATGCCGTAAAGCGTTGCATGATCCTTCGTCACAGTTTGTAAAGGTTTTGTTCCGCAAAGTGGAGACAATCTTCGTGTTCTCGACGGGTTTTGCCATGCGTCTGCTCTCAGATTATATCCCCGGAACTGTTGAATGGATGACATCGGTTATGAACGTTGGAAACTGGCCGGCCAGCATCAACTGTACTTTAATTTGAAATGAAATTTTATAAACTTTTCTCAAAAGACCCCACCGTATATGAGTACGGATTCATCTCAGAAATTACGGATCTAATTAAAACCGACAACTTTAATTTAAAATATTTCTTCGTTGCTTATATAATGAAATGCAGAGAAAAATAAGCCAATGAAAGTCTGCGAGGCCTGTGCCGTCCTTTGGGCGTGCCAATAAGAGCATTTCTGATTGCGCGGTGTGATTTATGCCCTGTTGATTACCTTTGCTGCAGCATAATTGTAACTTCCTTAAATTCACGCCAAGTCCCACTAGGTATGCAGATTGTTAAGGAGCATTGGGTGTCATCCACTTTCCACCTGATTCACGACGTTATATAAATTAGACTTGTTATTACATAGAAGGATAGGACGGTGATTATGAATGGAAAACTTTCAAGGACTAGGAAGGAAGCGCTTCTGCCATATTTTCTAAGCAGCACTGCCTGATGTTGATAACCATGATACCTCACGATATAAATTCATCGGGAAGCATGTACGAGCTGCGTATAACATATGCAGGAGTAGGCCATAGAACACGCTTGCATTAGGGTGATATAATTCATATGGATGCTGCTGTGCATTTGTATGTGGTGCTCCGTTCTTCTGATGTAAGCGATCGTACTCTATCCAGTAAAGCACAACACAGCTTTTGAGTTACACGTCTGACCTGACACGAGAATTTTGACTCATTCAGCGGTTTGAACGTGGTATATCGTTACGAAACATTTCTCTCTTGGCACTTGGTAACGCCCATCAACAGTTTATGGCGTCTGAATTGTGAACACACGTTTGTGTGCAAAAGTGTCAGAAGGTGACCTTTTTTTTTCACAGTAAACTCTGTACAGTGTGTGCAGTTTAAAGGAGCCAAGGTTCTTCGAGATTGTTTCTTTATGTTTGTTAAAATAAGTGTTGTATTTACCTGCAGATGTTGTATTTTATAATATACAGCTATTATGCGTTGGGATTCTAAAACTCTACTTTCGAACAGCGAGTCCTTCTGAAAACACACACACACATATATACTCATGGAGCTGAGCCCTTCTGGAGGAGCCGCCAATTCTGCAGCTACTCAAGAATTTCCCAGCATTTTATGCAACCCGAAGGTTCATTACCGTGTTCACAAGAGCCCTCCACTGGTCCCTATCCAGAGCCAGATTATCCAATCCATACCCTCCCATCCTATCTCTCCAAGATCCATTCTAATATTGTCCACCCAGCTACGCCTTGGTCTTTCCTGTGGTCTCTTTCCTTCTGGCTTCCCCACCAATGTCCTATACACATTCCTCGTTTTCCCCATTCGTGCTACATGACCTGTCCACCTGCCCATTCTACCTTCTGAAACAATAGTTTTATTAATTAGTCTTACTGTTATTGGCAGGAAGAATGAGACAGTTGGGTCCGTGACTGACTTGAGGTATGTAGAGTGTGTATCTCTTGTGTAGAGGACGTGTCATCCCTTGTACCTTCGTCAGTAAGCTTTTATTATTGCAGCGTTTATTAATCAGTCAGTTACTTAGTTCTTTTACCAATTTCGTTCCAAATACTTCTAGACTTCTGGAACATCAGAAGCTTTCTCCCATTGATTTTGTCGGTATTAAACCTAATGGTGATTTAAACACGCAGGAAATATTGGGTAGGCGCAGTTAAATTTTTCTCCGTAATATGGGCCACCTAAAATGAAAGGGATATTGTACCGATACAGCTAAATGTTTATTATTATTTCGCACGTGGTCCAAGGATTGTCATACCATTTTCATTCTATTAATAATCAAAATTACGTTCGTGTTTTGTATACTCAAATCCAGCATAATGTGGCCACCGGCCTCTAAGAATGGGAGCACCAATGTGAATGACACGCGTGGCCCAGAGAGGCACAGAGCAGGTTAGTTTGGCGATAACTTCCACGAGTGTCACCCGAGAGGCACCCTCTTTTAAGCTAGGTTGGGATTAACGACTGTCCAGGTTGTCCCGGTTCATGTCAGTCTGTCGATGCGAATATTTCGATGGCGCTGTGAAGTAGAGAGCTGACGGCCTCAACTTTTAATTACCCTCGTTCCATTTTATTCGGCTATATAGCGCAGATGAAACGGCAGCGTTAAGATCCCGAACAATGAACGCGATGCGGAGTGGAGCTTAGGAAGATTTTGCCCCACCTTTTAGTTCCTACATTCAGAATTGGAGAAGTAATTAGGAAAGCCTTCCGGCACGGTGGCCACATGGTCTTAACCACTCGAAGCATTGGTCCACAATTTCGAATCCTTGTGGAAAATGTGTGCTTCATTTATGTATGTTTGTATTTGTGTATATAGTGGCCTAGCAGTGAAGCCATGCAAACATCGAAAGGATTTGTTGTTGAGTCCACAGCAAATCGGTACAAAAGCAAACCGCGTTCTTTGTTACTGATAATGATCTCTAGACTTCTTGATGTTTGTATTTTGTTTAGTTCGAGGCCGAAGCTAGTTTTAGGCTAGTAGACGGTGAATTTGTATTATACACGCAATTTTGTGACCGTGATTTTAGAGTTGCAAGCCCTGTAATAAAACTGATGACTGGAATCAGCCGTTCTGAGATGAAATTTTGTTCCTTCGCTCGCGTGCCTATCCGACACGTGCGAATGCGGTGGGTTCCAGTGAACCATGAAGACAAAAAAGTTGAACAGTGCAGTAGTTTCGTCACGTTGAATGAGAGGAGCCAGAGACTCATGGTCCTTGCATCTGAAGCTGTGTAAGTGCGCGAATCTGATTGACGATGGTCTGTCACATGTTTAAGACCACCCTGTATATCGATACTTATATTCATTAATTATATCAAGACCCGATGCTCCGTAACGGCCAAATAAACACGTATCGCGGCAACGGATATGCGGTAGAGGAACTGTTGGAAACAGTGTTTTCTATGTGACCCGTGCCAAGGCCGTGTAACGACGACCAACGGGACAAGTCAATCATCCCTCCTTCGTCGAAGAGGGGGCCCGGTTTCGAAATACTCCTATGCCTAGGAGAGAATACAAATCTTGGTCATGGATCTTGGGGAGACTGAAGCCAGGAATTACTGTGCTGGCGAAGACCAGCAGCAGTTTAATCGACCGAGAGTTGCAGTTGAGTCGACAGTCAAAGCTTGGAAGTCGCGAGAGCAATTAGCGATAAACCCGTTGCGAGCTAGCCGCCATCCAGCGAGGATGTGAGCCCGGAAGCAGAGGGATACCCATTGATGAAGCATTAACCAGGTAACGACTAGTTGAGACTATGAGTGTCTAATCACTATCACGTGGCACTATGTGCTAGAACCAGAGACTAATTGTTCATGATAAGCGCGAAGGCTGCCGCGTACTGTATTTTGCCACGAAAACTGAAGGTTGGGCCTAGAAAGATAGTTATGTAAGCCTGCTTGTTTTATCACTTGTATGTTGTATGCTGTGGAATGCGAGGGTCGTTTTGTTATGAATGACTTAGGGAATTGAGGCTGTTGCCTTTCTAGTGGATGTCACTCACTCGGTGGCCCAAGAAACCATGGGCAAAGTATCAGGGTAGTAGGCCCGCCGGTCGAGGCTCAACTCGGAACATCCAGAACGTCGTTTATTACACCAGCACGTCAGGCCATCTAAGTGTTTAGGCGTATGGATAAAAATCTTTGTAGCTTCAGTCTGTATGAGAAGTACACCGACCGAGCGGCCGCCGCTTGTAGGTAGTCCCAACTACTGCGGATAGAGGGTGTCGCTTGGTCAGCGCAACGACTCCCCACTGCCGTTAATCTCGGTTTTCTCGACCGGAGCCGCTACTTTTCCATTCAAGTAGCGCCTGTTATCCTCACGAGGCTGAGTGGACCCCGTCCCAGACCTGTTACTTCTCAGAAAATCTTGTAGAGCCAGGAATGGGACACGGGACCTCTGGATCTGTAGCCAGGAACTCTGACCACTAGACCACAGAGGCGGTAGGCGTATGGATATCGCATGAAAACTGATTAGTTATGTATGCGAAATGGGTTATGGTCTATTTGAAGAGTACTAGATTTTTTATTGACAGAGTAACAGTTTGAACATGTCAGTATATAAAGCTTCTGTATGAAGTACGGATTCAGACCACTACTTGAGTGGGCCCTTCCAATTGGAATTATCTCGGATTGCATTTCAGAATGCAATGCACCATATGTCAGCTGCAAACGGGGGAGCGGCGCCGGTTATGATGTGGCCTGATTTCCAAACGGTAGCAACTAAATAAATTATGCACAGAGAACTGACTCAGACGCGTAGTCTAAGTTGTTAGTCGCAGTGTTCGTCCTTTTTGGTAGAAGTAGCACACCTACATTCGGTTCTCTTCCACGTCGTTAGAAATAATGTAGCACGAAATTGGCAAATAAATTTCTCTTCTTCTTGGCTGGACGCCCATTAACAGCCCAGCATTCATATCCTGAAATAAAGTAATCCCAGAATATCCATAGAAAGTGACGATCTCCATGGAATATGATCCTCGAGAAACTATTAGTCGCTCAGCTGAGCAAGTAATTTTCTGCCTTTTATGAACACCCCCTTGCTCCCAACCAAAGATTGCGAATAAGGTCAAGGCTGCGTCAATAATTTGGTAAGCATATATTTCTTTTTTCATAGGGAGGTTTTGTTAGCCCCTTACCCTTTTAAAGTGGAGGACGATCTCCCATCGGCCGTCCGCTTCTGTATATTCGGCGTATGTGCAGCTACCCTGTATGCTTGAGGTTGCCATGTTCTCACCCGCAACCCGATGACAACCACTAATTTGGCTCACAGAATGTAAATTAGACATTACCTGATAAGCCTACTATCATAGCGCACACGTGTCAGGTTAAGGTTGGCATGTTGGCAGTTCTGTATTTAGAAATTACTGGGTTCGATTTTCAGTCGGATTTCTGGCTAACCTGAATGGCATTTTCGTTGTTTTCCGAAGTCCATGCGAATGTTGGCATATAATGCGTCCACTGTCACTACCAAATCATTGCGCTGCCACTGTATCTTCCTATTTCAGTCGACACTGTTTAACGCCCTGAGTATTAGTCGATACGGTTTCAAGAACAAGGGAAAATAAATCAATTAAATACAACGAAAAAAATTCCTGAGATCCAATTTTTGGTCAGTGCGTGGCTGATGTTGAGGCGTGCTTCCAAATAAATTTCGAAAAGCACCCGCCGATTTAATCGAATTTCGTTTTCAGGCAACTTCGTCAGAATATTGAATGAGCTCGATGGAATTCGGTGTGGCAGACGTACGCAACATTTTAAACAATTTCACTGGTGCTCTTTAATAATTATCTCATTGGCCGAATTGAACTTCGTGTTCTTGTTTGTCCCTTTTTATGAAACAGCAAACCGTGTGTCTGCTTTGCGAATAATCTCGCGAGTAAGTGTACTGAATTTGTAAGCCAACTTTTTGGTTTCTGTATACACATTTCACCAGACTGCCTTTGTGCCCTTAGGAACAGTGGAACTATAATTCGTGGTAGGTGCCCATTTGAGGCATCGTTCGTTACGAGAGTTTGAGCTGCGTTCCTTGCGGAGCGTTTTAATGTCCGTTTGCTCCAGATGACCTGTGTTGCCGGCACGGCACACGGCTCTGGAAGTACGCTCTGATGAGCATCTTTTCTGTGACTCGGTGTATACGCTTTAACTCCCAAGTTTATGTTAGGAAAAGCGTAAGTATGAAACTCATTATCTGGAGCAATAGATGTGACGTTTCCACGCTCCGGTCGCTTTAACCGTCGGGGAAAGAGCCTCTCGTATTCATTGGATGGCTCAGTAAGTCACTGAGGGTAAGTACACGCTCGCGCGCGCGCTCGTCTAGCGTTCAATTTATCAGTCCTGCTGGGTTACTCGTGACAGGTGTGGCAGGAGTGTGTTGCGAACTGGGAACTGATTTGCTTCTCAGGAGTTCATGGGGAAGCGTGAAGCCCTGTAACTAAACAATTTCATTCGTTAGTAGCCCCTGCGTTAATAATTTGCAAACGTTTATATCTCCGAGTCCGGTGGTCGCCATTCCATTTTGTGTGACGGACAATCAGGAGAAGCTTATATAGTCGATAGCGGGAAGCGTTTGAATATGCGCCTTTTGGCCCCACCCACCAAAACATGTGACTAAAAGTCAGCCCGTCAGTTGAAGTGACAGTATCATTTAAACATTTCGAGCTTTAGCACTGGACAGATACTCGGTTTGTAGGTCGGAAATGAACACGCACTTTGCGATCGTCAGTGAGCTCTTCGTAATTGTTCCGGACGCCCAGATGTATTTGAGGCCACCAAGGTGTCCGAATGCGTACGGTTGGCGATTCCTGCTCCGATCTCTTCCGTGACTCAACCATGAACCTATCCACTCGCCACCTGCCGCGTAGGGCAATAGTTTGCCTTGCGTGCACACCAACAAACCGTCGAAGTAAGCAACAAACCATTGATTATTCATGTAACAGACCTTCTTGGTGCGTTAATTGTTTTGCACCTACTCAAGAAATCCACCTCTTTTATGGAATCCGAAAGTTTATTTCCCGTTCACAAGACTGCACCATCGGTCCCTATTCTGAACCACATGATTCCAGTCCAAAAATCGTCATGACATGTAACCTAGGTTTCCGGTCGTGCAGTGGTTTAAGCGGTTAGACGCCGGCTTTGAGCCCAGGTCACGTGGCATTGTGGTGGATAGAGTGGCAGTGGTGCAGGTTTTCTTCGAGTACTTCGGTTTTCCCTGCCAATTATCATCCCACCGACTGCTCCACACTCATCTGTCATCCGGGGCTGGTACAATAGGCCAGTTAGTGGCCTACGTACCAATTGGACAGTCTCACCCCACACAAAGAAACGAATCCAAATTAAACTAAACTAAAATAGCTAGGTAAGGTATGAGGTTTCTCACACGATCTACAGGATGCCAGATCCCAGAAGACGGCAGTTTAATAAAGATGGGTCTTCCACATGGGCTCATGTCTTCCAGCCAAAAGTTTCTGTCCAGTATCATATCTTCCAGTCCTCTTATATGCACATACATGCGTACATATACGCGCTTCTGGAGCTGTGGGGTTGACACCCAGCACGTTTATCCTTGACCTTGAGACTCACGCATCCGTTTATTGCGGACGTTATCAGCCAGACCTTCCGACAATAATGTGGCTAGGGCCAGTTATCCGGTCCAATTTCCTTATCTTTGTCGTATTCGTCTGTCGTTTACTCTTCCGTTAGGGTCCAGAGGGCAAGCTTTATCGGAATGTAACATTGCATATGTATATATTTATTTATTATCTGAGATGTATTGGTATTCACGGTGTTTCGAAATTTGTCTCTTCCCCATTCTTCAATCTTTTGTTATACGCGCTCGCACTCACTGACACCCCCTCCCCCCACACACATTGACGTTTGATTTATTTTGATACTGGTGGCAACGGCTAGGTTCGAACTTGGAATTCCTTGAAGACTGGGCTAGTTTGCTAGTGCGTGGACCATTGTCTCAGCCGATCAGTACCAGATGTCTACCTGAGACATCGCTTAGTTCTCGTAATATTCGTATAGGCTTATATATATTGTCACAGGCATAGAGAATTAAAGACAAGCTTTCCAACACCGGAGTACACAAATCCATGACCGAACAGCAACGTTAGGGTAAAACGTATTTTATGTATAGATTACACAGAGTTTTGTTTTTGGTATCGACTGTAACCTAACTGCCTTCTACCACGTCAGCAAGAAAAGTGAAACTTGCTACCAGTATCGTTATCAACACGTGACATGAAGTGTGTTTTAACTTGTCCGGAGCCCCGTTACAGGAATTCTACTCCACGCAATTGACCAACTGAGCATAATTGGGTTGCCATGTTGGACCCGTACTTGTGCCCTGATCTTAGATTATATCGGCAATAAGTATGGACTGAGGAATATACACACTTTCCGCCAGCTGCTGGCTAAACGCAGCATAAAACCCGGGTCTTACCAGTTGATTCCGTAATTCCATAGTATGCTTAATTTTTATTAATATTAATTTATATAATTGTATTTGCATTGTATTCATTGTGTGTAGTATGTCCTTTATTGTTTGTGTAGTTCTGTGTGCTGCGTTTTGTTTGAGTTTGGTGTGTTATTTTGTGTGATGTGTGTTATTATAGTACCACTGCCACCGGGTATCTGGAATCATTCGCAGTTAATGATGATGATGGTGATGATGATAATAATTTCGGCCCCTTCCAGTCTAGCCATAGTAATCATGGGCCTGGTCGACGCAAACGTAAATGCGGCCCCAGTTCATGAGTAATTCCCCCCTCCCCGCTTTCGCCTTCATTAGAACACGAATTTTATCAAACTATCGTCACAATAACGTTAAACTTCCACGCACTGTGACGAAAACCGTCATTGGTATAATTCCGAAAACAATTTTATTTAAATTACTGCATATTGTCTTAAATTGTAAGATTTGAGGTTTTTCACGGCGGTGACTATGAAGAATGCCGTATTATGGGATGTGGCGCCAAGTAGATCTTTTGTGAACCGACGTTTCGGAGGAGCATATAGCCTCCATCTTCAGGGTAGAAAAGTCCGCGAGAGAGGAACCAGCGTGAGCAGGTGGCTTCAGTCTGCATGTCATCTAATTTTCCGTTTCGCTCGATATAAATTAACCAAATGTTATACGTCACAATATAAAGTTGCGCGAATGTTGCTCACACGTCAGACGTTTGGTCTTCTGCCATGTTGATGATGATGAAAAAATAGAAGCACACATGGGGATGGTCTGTACTGGCGTGGCGTACGTACCAAGTATAATGGAAACCATACCGTTTACCTGTTTCCCCCCGTAAATTAGATTGACTGAACGCGATGGCCAGTTTTTAGACCTGTGTGGTCCGTGCAGTGGAGGACTGCTACTGTTATCTGAGGGTCATCTTGTAATTTACGGGTGGTCAAGAGATGGAGTAAACGGTGGACTACGTACATCTTGGTCTATAGTTTCCTTTCGCACACCTCAGTGTGGCGCGCTACGGTCCTCGAGTTTATTACAGAGCTCAAATTATTGCTGCACGCAGGGGAAATTATGTCCCATACTTCGAGCAGTGGAAGTTTGTTCGTAGAACAATTTACCTAGTACATAAATGCAGGACACCAACATTTCCGGCACACGTTGAAGTAATATCTTCACGGACTTGAATAACTGTTATTTCCGCTTTCTGATTCTGAGAACGGAGTTACGTCCAAACTCCTGTAAGCCCTTTCCTGGCCAAAGTTTGATACCTCGTACTGCACTTATACAGCGTGTTCATAATTGTTGCAACTCTGCGGATGGGACCGCCTCGTAGGCGTACCCAGCCAGGCTTATTGTGAATGTCTTACGCACGTCATTAGTTCTGCCCTGTGTAGGCGTGTGTACCCGCAGCGCTTGAGATTAGTATTACTATAGTGGGACTAAGTCCCTTGTACTGCGGCCACTTCTGGCCTATTGTACTAGCCCCAGATGATAGGTGTGGGTGATTGTGGAGCAATTGATGGAATGAAGATTGGCAGGGGAAACCGAAGTACTCGGAGAAAACCTGCCCCAGCTCCACTTTGTCCACCACAAATCCCACTTGACCAGACCCGGGATCGAACCCGGGCCGCCGCAGTGGGAAGCCAGCGACAAACCGCTTGAGCTGTGGCGCGGCCTTGCGATTAGTAACTGGCTGTTTCCCTCATGGAATGTCTTTTTGTTTGGTCAGTAGAATGGTTATATATTCATAATCGAATTTCAGTGTTTTTCTGGAGCTAGGAACCGAATTACCGGCTTGTTTTCTTCAGTACATAGTGAAATTTTGACCGAAGTTATCAGTGACGTGTGTACGCGTATATATATAGAAGTCGGAACCTGTTTGAAAACGCTGTTGTTTGCGTTTTCCTGTAGGAACACGGAATATCTTTTCGTTTGGTCTTTAGAATAGTGTCTGGTACTGGTTGCGGCGTTTTTTTTGGAAGGAGGAATCGAACTTATAGCTCCCCTTCTTTAATTCGTAATAAAATATTGGCAAGGTAGGAGTATCAATCACGTGTGTCCACGAATGTGTGTCCCCGCGTGTATATGTATGTACGCATGTGTGTATATAAAAATATTGTCATGTGTTTGAGCGACTGGATTGGTAATTGGATTTATTGAACACTCAGAGACTGTAACTTTACGTAACTGTAGTGCTATTCCTAATTCACACACCCTAGAATTCCCTACAGCGACAGTCTTCCCCGTCTGGTGTATCTTCACTGATTGTTGCCTGGTAACGGCTTGCAACGCCGTAACTTCACGCTTTTACTGGCCGGCGACTGTCACACAACCAACTCCCAGGCTCTCGGCCACCTCACACCAACCCCATTCACGTCTTTTTGACTGAACTTAAGTCAGAGTCAGGTATTTACGAGCTGCGGTTTGCCGCAATTCACTTCGTCTAGGCGCCAAGCCCTTTGAAGCCAGTCGGTCGTTTAAATTGCTCCTGGCCTTCCCCAACACTGTCAGTATCCAGGCTTCACCTCTTCTCATTGTTGTAGTTCAGTTGTTGCCGTGGGTACATGTTAAGTCGTGAAACTGTTACTCATTAACGACAATCGTACATTTGCTTATTATGCGGTCGTTGTGTAGCAACTGATCTGTGTGTATATTGCTGGGGTGGGGGGATCTTTTTTTTTGAAGACTTTACGATTTGTGTTTACTAAGTATTCCGTACAAATTTTCAGTTTATTTCACGCATCACCTAACAAATAACCTTGAAAAGCATGGAATTAGTGGGATTCCATAAACGTATGCAATATCGACACAGTGCAGCGAACCTTCGGCTAATTATTTCTGAGCATCTTGGATCTGGCATGTGTTTATATTGGTCAACTGGATAAAGAGAAGAGTATAATGCGCCCCATAGGTAGTTAGCCTCCGGTCTTGAATACCGAGATCAACGGCTGTGGGTATCCGTTGCGCTGATTACGTGACACTTTACCCGCAAAAGTTGCCACTAACTTCGCCGACAAGCGGCGATAGCTCGGTCGGTATAGTTCGCTTGCGGGCTACAGGCCAACGAGTTTGCTTGATAGGTAGTTAGCTCATATGCACTGCAGCGCCTCAGTGGTTCGAATTTGGACAGCCCTGTTGTAGACACTAATACTTTTCTTTTAAGCCTATAGCTAATGTAGCTCGTATGGGAAGGTTCTTACATTTTTCCTTTTTTTATTGAAAGATGACTGTGAAGGATTAATGGACTTTTATACAATGTGCGAAGCACAGACGGCATTTCGAGGTGTAACTGAGCATATCATGACATTTCCCTTTAGCGGGCGGAGGCAGGTTGGGACAAGTTCCAATTCACTCCGAGCCGAGGAGAGTTGTGTAAAGAATCTTGTTCTCACGCACTGAACTTCACTTTGTTAGTAGCAACGAATTCCTACAGGATATCCTTATTCTATAGTTCTGTCAGCATGAGACATTTCGTTGTCTGGGTTCCCATAAAATTGAATTGTTGAGCGTTAACACGATCTGTGACTGCCTCTGTGATCTGGTGGTCAGAGTTCCTGGCTACAGATCCACGGGTCCAGGGTTCGATTCCCAGCGCTACCAGGCTTTCTGAGAATTAGTGAGTCTGCAACGGGGTCCACCCAGCCTCGTGAGGATAATTGAGGAACTACTTGAATGGAAAAATAGCGGGTCCGGTTTAGAAAACCGAAATTATCGGCTGTGGGTATTCGTTACGCTGACCACGCGACACACACTGCCCGCCAAAGTTGGCAGTAGCTTCGCCGACAAGCGGCGGTCGCTCGGTCGATATAGTTCGCTTGCGGACTAAAGCCACGGATTTTAAAAACACGATCTGTGGAAAAGTTTTTGTTTGTGTGTGTCGTGACTTTTCTGTGAGTGTTGATAGTTCTTTGGTGTGGAATGTGAAGTGCAGTATACACGTATAACGGACACGGTGTACGATTGACTGTACGTGTTAGCGTTAAGCGTTCGATAGCCTGCATAACTGGAAGGGAATGTGGCGAGAATGGGGGAAGCCAATAGTACGGAAGCTTATGTAACAAATGACGAGGCGCCCAGTGTTTCATTGGTGTGTATATAACAGTATGTGTCTCAGCAGAGTTGGGCATCCCAGCGTGAGTTGTGGAAAGAATTCTGTATTCTCGCCGGTTGAGCATCCACTGAAGATAAGCTTATGCCAGGCTGTATAATGTACTGTAATAATGATGATGATACACAGAATTACTGGGTTTTTGGACTTTTTCCATCGTCTGTAATTCTAAGTAATAGAGGTAATAGAGGACACGACGTTTCGGAAAAGTGGACCTGTTTTCGTCTTCAGCTGTTTCTAATGGGCCCAACCGAGTAGGTGTCTTCCTTTCTCACCTGAAGACATTAATCTGTTCCTCGCTCGCTGATTTTCTTTTTTCTTCTACCCGGAGGATGGAGGCGATACGTTCCTCCGAAACGTCAGTTAACACAATATCTACACGGCGCCACATCCCAGAAGACGGCTCTGTTCATAGTCACCGCCGTGAAAACCTCAAATCTTACAAGTTAGGAATAACTTAAATTACAACATTACACCCTTTTGTTGTTTTTAAAGTGTTAAGGTACGCATAGTTTGCAGTATTGCCGCTTGCCGTTTTCATACTTAATTGTAGGCACAGCGAACTGAAATGGTAAAATATTAAATACTTTTATTAGGTTGGGCCCCTAAAAGTCGTTTTCGGTAAAACTTGGTTTTGTATGCATTTGTTTAATTTTTCGTTTACTGTGCATTATTTTTATCTATGCGTAAGTACGCATTTCACAAGAGACGGCAGTGTTGATGTTAGATAACATCGCTGCAAACCAAAACTAATTCTTTTGGTGTCATGTATTTATCATTGATTTCTTAGACAACGAAAAAAATCTGGCTGGTGCGTTGATGAAAATATATACCGAGTTAGAAACGTTTAGAAACTTCTATCTCATCAGTACGCTGTTACAGGTTTTGGGTTCACATAATGTTAAGGGGGCCTGTTTCATTCAGCTTCATATGTTCTCATTTGCATCCAAAAGTGAAGCTTTACACTTATCTTCTTTTTTTTTTATCATTTTGGTACGTTGCTACACTTGAGAACATTGAGACTACTTGTTCCCTTGTTGTATTTGAGAAACAGTTTGAAATGTTGAAGAGGACAGAGCGCTCCAACCTCATTTTCTGTTGCCTCCCTCCCACCTTTTGCTTCTACCTTGTAGTGGCTTTGATGGTTGTGCTCCTTCTGTACGCTAAACAAGATAATGTCGTTGTTTAATACCGGTAGCATAAAATCCATGTATACGGCGGTGCCGTGTAGCTTGCCGCAGTAATTCGAACCACCTTGCCTCTGTAACCATCCAGCACCGTATGGTTGCCTAATGCAACAATGCAGTATAGGTCTGTTTCTGCGGAGGCTCTGAGTATCAAACTGTTTTCCGGTATAGGTGGCACCGATTTTGGTTTTCGCTACCGAATTCATAGCGGCCCTGGAGCCCCTCCAGTCTTCATGTCTGAAGCGTTCAGAGCTTCCATCTAGTGTGTAGATGGAGGTGGTATGCATCTTAGTCTCGCATCTCCGTTCTGTTTCATGATGCTATGCTTGAATGTACATTGAATCGATTTTTTCTTTTTTTGTGAGAGCCGTTAATTGAACACAGCATTTCTAGGGAATCTACCAGAAATTAAGTAATGGAATTGTAACTAATTAACCGATTGCGGCGTATTGCACCGGTTTGATTGATTGCATCTTGATTTATTCAACATTTTTTACCGCACTGTTTATGTAGCATGGAGCGATCCTTGGTGATCTGAAAATGATGCAGAAGAACGTGGTATGATCGGTTCTAAGGCATAGCCTCAGAACTTGGGCTACCCAGAGCGATTGAGGTTAGTAATGAGAACCCTGCTTATGGAAGCCGATATCCAGACCAAATTTCAAAATCCAGATATCCAAAATACGATGCAGCCATGATGTACACGTTTATTGTTGAAATAACTGCGGTTACATTGCTTCAGCTGCGTTTGATAAGAAAAATCAACACAAAAGAAGTTATCAGAGTAATGATAACTGTCACCAGAAAACGGGTCTATAGGCAGCTCCCGAAACGCCGTGTGATACTGAGGACATTCTGTTGTAGTCTGCTTTGAATCTCTCACATGTCCCTGATGCACCATATTTTTTCTTTCTCTTACTAATCCGCGCAGTTTTTTTTTGCTACGGAATAGATCTGTATATTGGTAGGTCGTCAAGAAATGATAGGCGAAATTAAGTAAATGGTGTTTGACCGTCTCTGAGTTTCATTATTTTGTTATGCTGATTGAGGATCATAGAACGAAGCGCAGCCAGGGCGGAACCAGTGGGAAACTTTGCTGGAATATTTGTTATCGAAGAAGACGGCAAAATATTTACTGTAAATATAGGTGTGACTCGGAAACTACACGGCGCCGAAACGGGAGAGAAAACGTAAAATTGTGTGCCACGGAACGTGAGAGTGCGACTGCAAAAGGCACTCAGTTTTGTTACTGTCTGTGGTTACGGGATTTTACTCTAATGGATCGAGAAGTTGATACTTACTTAAATTCACAAAAGCTGCAAAAATATTTCGGCAGCAGGAACACGAGTTTAAGCAACACGGTGCGTGGTTAGAGTCGGGTAGGTAACCGCACAATTTGATTCTGCCCTCCTTTTGCATGATGCACCAATAGGAAGACGCATCGGATTGAGAAACCGGTACAAATATCAGCAATACACGGCCATTTACCATTTAAACCCTGAAGATGGAGACCGAAGAGATCTCAGAAACACTGGTTTTCAATTCAGCATTGACATGGCTGATGGCCCGAGAACATTTTAGCGTAAGCTGGGACTTACTTTAGTTCCACAGTCCCTTGAATATTTTCTACCTGCATTCTCGTTTAGAAAACGATTTAACAAGTAATCGTTTTTGGTAATGCGGAAAATCAGTTTCCTCGAATCGGGAGGCGTCTGTATTGGGCTTTGTGGGAGGGCTCCCTGAATACACTAGCTGCCATCGAGTTAATGTGGAACTGTGGCGAGTACATGTTTGGCCTTACGAACAAGGGAGTTTATTTTGATGTGTAACCTATAGATCCATTGAAATAGTATTTCTGGAGTCCTTGTTTGTGATAAGCGTTTTATCGAGGGTTCCTGAAGCGTAAAACTGAAATTGACCGAAGCCAACGAAGATGACAAACTGGAACATCAGTCCGATGAGCAGGAATTTCATGCTTGGGAAAGAAGGTCTAGTTTACGAAATGCCGAAGATGAAAGATAGAAAAAGAAAACGTTTTTGTGGGAACTACCCCCTTAAAAATTAAATTTCTGACAACCGGAAACGAGGTACATTGATGAAGTTGTGTATGGCATTGTCAGATGAGTTGAGTAAAATTGGCTTTGAGCAGTTCTGTAGATGGTTATACCGTTTCAGAGACTAAACAATATTGTTTTCAGACATTTCTCGAAATACCGAAGATACGAGTGAGACGCTGATTTGCAGTTAATTATTCTGTTACGATTATGGAAGGCCGTGCTATATCTCAGGCGGTTAGTCGCTTGCGGCCCGGGTTCGAGGCCAGGTTACGTAATGTGGCATTTGTGATGGACAAAGTGGCACTGGGGCAGGTTTCCTCCGAGTACTTCGGTTTCCCCTGCTAATTCCCATTCCACCGACTGCTCCGCACTCATCATCTGTCATCCGGAGCTGGTATAATGGGCCCGTTGGTGGCCGACGTACCACCCAAGAAAAAAAAAACTAAGATTATGAACGTTGGATTATGTACCGTACGGAATAATTCTTCAATTTATTCTCTTCCTCTTTTATTTAAATGACGGAAGTTATTGGAATTAATGTGTAGAAAGGCTACCAGGCGCCGGATAAATCGTGTGTTATGATGGCTGTGCTCATCTTATTCCAGAATTTTTGGAGCGAGCTGAGAAGGAACATTTTCTTCTGAGCTTGTTCCGTTTACGTAGTATCTCATAAGCATTAACGGGAAGACTGAACGACGGAACTGTTATGGAAATTCACGATACCCTCTGTTTCCTAGACATTTGGCGATATAGCTCCCTCTTATGGGACGAAAGTATTCTTAACGTCCATTATTTGAAGACATTCATGCAACTGTTCCATCCAGTTCACAAACCACAACCCATTTCTCATAAAAATCCATTGTAATACCATTCTCCCTTGTATGATTGTGTGTGTCAAGTGGCACACGCGCCATATTTCCCGGAGCACACATGCATCTCGTCTCTTGGTAGAATCTTGTCCCCAACAATTCATAAGACAGGAAATAAGTTATTTTCCATTTTCACTCTGTCACACAAATGAAATAATGATATTACCTGTTCTCATGTACGACGCGCGCATTTACCAACTTTGGCTCCTGCTCCTCAAACTACGACGGCAACGAAATATAGTTTCTATGAAGCGAATATACCTCCCCGCTTTTCCAGAATTTGTGGATTCATTCCGATGAAGACAAGGCAGATGGGGGGGGGGCACTTTCTGGAATCAGTGTTTCGTGCAAATGTAGGTTTCTGTTCTACCATCGGAATATATTCTAATGCGTGACACGAGCACAGTTTCTGAAACGTGAGTGACCACTTCTTGTGAACGGAAATTCGTATTACAGTGGGGCTGAATAATCCATTAGTTTTATTCACAAATCATACCATGGCTTTTATCTTTTGATGACCATTTGGCCGACTGATGCACTTGTGGTCGATTTGTGTTATGAGTTGAGTCGAAAGGCCTGTGATAATGGTCGATTCGTTTCATCGATTTTATTGCTCATTGTAAACCTCCATTGACTATTGATTGCCTTAGGCATGCGTTTTATATAGGATATTTTGGGAATTTACTGTGACCGCTCTTCAGAAGAGTGCCATAGTACTCCAGAAAACGTTTGGTTCCATTTTAGGACATGGTAACTATGCTTGCAGAATGATGCTTGCAAAGTCTGTTGGACATTGACAACTTGGAATTCCGAAAATGAGATTGGAGCATTTTATTAAATTTGGCTCTTGAGAAACAAATTGTAAGATTAGAGCAAGATATGAGCCATGTCGTGGTGACAAGGGACCCACCTAGCAGTGTTCTCATAGAGTTTGGAGCGCCCGTGAAACAAGTTAAGCTGATTAAAATGTGATTAAACGAAACGTATAGTAAAGCCCATGTAAGTAAACATATGATAATTTCCCTATGCAACATGGGCTAAAACAAGGAGATGCTTTATCCCCACTTCTTTTCAACTTTGATTTAAAATATTCCATTAAGAAGATGCAGGAAAACCAGGTGAGACTGAAATTAAATGGGACACATCAGCTGTTGGTCTATGCCGATGATGTGAATCTGCTGGGCGACAACATAGATACTATAAAGGAAAAACCGGAAACTTCAATTGACGCTGGTAAGGTTGTTGGTCTAGAAGTAAACACAGAGAAAACTAAGTATATATGTTGCTGCCTCGTCACCAAAATGCAGGGCAAAATCATGACATAAAGAGAGGCAACAGATGTTTTGAAAATGTGTCAGAGTTCAGATATCTGGGAACGACTATAACAAATCAAAACATGATGCAGGAAGAAATTAAGAGATGGAATTTGGGTAATGCTTGCTACCATTCAGTACAAAAGTTTTGTCTCCTCGTCTGCTGTCTGAAACATAAAAATTAGAATATACACAATAATTTTGCCTGTGGTTCTGTTTGGGTGTGAAACTTGGCCTATGACGTTAAGAGAGGAACATAGACTGAGGGTGTTTGAGAACAGGGTGTCGAGGAGAATATTTGGACCGAAGAGAGATGAAGTGACAGAAAGTTGGAGAAAATGGTATAATTAGGAGCGTCATATCTTGTACTCTTCTCCAAGTATAATTAGAATGATCAAGTCAAGGAAGATGAGATGAGCAGGGCACGTAGCATGATTGGGGGAGAAGAGGAATACATATAGAATACTAGTGGTGAAAACAAGGAAAGATATCTAGGAAGACCAAGACGTAGATGGGCGGGAAATATTAAGAGGGATAAAAGATAGGGTTGTAGAGCATGGATTGGATTTATCTGGCTCAGGATATAGATCAGTGGAGGACTCTTGAACACGGTAATGAACCTTCCGATACAATTTATTGCCGGGAAGTTTTTGAGTGGGTGCGCAGTTGGCTTCTCAATAACGGCTCAGGTCCAAGAAGTTGGATGTTAGGTTTAGAATAGGGTCGACGTGCTTCAGGTTAGAACCGTTGGTGATCAAACTTAGAGTTCGGGTGAAACATATTATCACCACCGATTCTCATCATTTGCAGTGCCTCGCGCACATCTCTGAGGCCCAGGCGCACACAGAACACACGTACGCATGCGTCATGTTCACGTCATAGTTTGGAGTGCTGTAGGTGTACCGTTAGTGGTACCAGATTTTTGTTGTGTTATACAGAAGGCCGCATGAACGCGCAGTTTCGAATCCGGAAATAGCACTAATTAAGTGAAACTCAGGAGCATTACCATCTTGCAGCTGTAGCTTGTAATTAGTCAAACGTGGTAGGTTCTTGAAATTTTCATGGGGTTTATAAACTCATTCCCTGCCGTAAGGACATTGGTAATTAGCGGTAGTTTTAGAATTTTAGTATTTAAAATTTGAACAAAGTGAAGAGCTCCGTCGCTTTGAATAACCAGGCAGGCAAGTAAAATTATAGAAAACAGTTTTCAGCAATTTGACAAGATTTAGATTAATTAAGTTAGAGCAGATGGGTTATGGCCACGTTCGAAGTATCTGATGCACTCTGATTTTTTTTTTTTTGGCAGTGGAACGAAGAAGGGTTGCACGAGTACGTAGTTTCTTAACACGTCTTCTGCGACTTTGTTTTGAATTTTGGTTGTGTTGCAAATACAGATCTAAGAGTTGACAAATGTTCTTATGTACAGTATATTGCGGCCCATACGGTTCTGCACTGCCTTTGAATTATATTCTGTATCTTGATCTTTGGCTGATTTCATTCCGTGGACACAGTTCTTTGGTCAGTGCAAAAACTGCTGTTTGAACGTATTATTATTTCCCGACCTCGGTTCCATCAGTATTATGGGCGTACTTAATATATTTTTGTTTTGGAAGGGAACCTTCTGGATTGTGTTACATAATTTTCTTATTTCGTCGTTAATGAATTCTGTTCATCGTTTAAAGATCAATAGTTTTATACGAGATAAGCCCTGCAGTAGAGTTCGACGCTGGAAACACTTCTACGCAAGAAATACTGAATCCGGAAGTAATTGATTTTGAATCCATTGGAAGAAGGAAAATTACCGTGGCTTAATGTAGATGTAGTCAAACGTGCTTGAGAGATGTGACCCGTCCGTCGAAACGAAATTGGATTTTTTCTTGGAAACGAGGCCTCGTCAGACGCCCAGTATGGACGCACATATTCCTGATAACTTCACCGGTTATGTGTAACGGTGTAGGCTTAGGAACAATAAGTTCCTCCAGATAATTGCTCTTTACCAAATTGTGCATGGTAAAGACTCGTCAGATTTGACTGGATTTTACAATTGACCTAATCCTTCCAGCTGCACTATGGCCCTACGGTCGACTCAGCCTCTAATAGAAATGAGTACCAGGAATCTTCCTGGGGATAAAGGGCGGCCGGCGCATAAGGCAGACAAACTTACAGCCATGNAACAATTAGTTATTATATTAAAATATCTTGAGCCGACATTGGGTCATGTTGTTTTTCTCCTGATGGTGGGAGATGTTTATTTCTCTTGGTTTTATGTTCTTATTATTAGTAGTGTAGTTCACGTGCGTGCTGTGTCGTTTGTCATCTGGAATACTGTATTACAAAAAACTACCAGTCTCTGATCTTGGAAATTTTAAATTTGTGAGGCTTTTTGCTTCTGGGCGGGAATCTCTTCCAGAGCCACACTTCCGTAAAGAAAACACACCATGAGCTAATGTGTTCAATAGGAAAATATGAGGTTCGTCGCAAGAAACGTCTGTAGGGGGGGTGCCAATTTACTGGCCATTGTCGATATGACGGCATCGCTTGGTGCACAGGCAGAGTCGTGTTCATATCTCTGAATAGATTAAGATTAAGCAATTCGGGAAAGATAAAGAAGTGGGCCAGTCACGCGACACGTGTATGGGTATGCGTGTTCTAACGTGACTCTACGCGAAACTTATTTGCGTCTGTGTTGTCAGCTGAAATGTTGAGTTGCTCGCCCGAATTTCTATGTAAACTGCATCTAGCATTTTGTAAACATGACGAGCAACGACATTACCCAGTATAGACTCTGAGATGTTACCTATCTCTTCCTAGAAGTGCAGGAAATGAACGTATAAGAAAGAGGTAACGCCGCGGACCTCCTCTCCGAAAGTATTCTACGAATTTTTGTGGAAGTTTGTATTATTAGGATCCACTGAATCACGCCAGGGATGTATTGTTTTTGTATCAATTTTTTATTTGTGTGCATGAAGTTCGAATAGAACTGTTTCAGATTTCGCGGAAACCGTTCGACGTTCAACAAGAGTGTACAAGTCAAGCAAAATACTCGTATAGCTCAGGTTCAGGTCTTGACTCCATTTTTTTTGCCGCCATGCTTTACATGATATTCTGGCAAGGAAAGGAAAGGTAAGATTGTTATTATGACGTCATTCTCTTTATCGTTCCTGTATCCCCAGCTGTTAACGGGAATGTGACGGACATTAACCAAACATGGTCCTTGGGACATAGTATTTGTAATTTTCAATTTATTTAAGCCACTGTTACACGTTTCTATTAACTTTAGTTGATAACACAGTCACCCTTTTTAACAGTAAATATTGAAGCTATAAATTAATATTTTTATAGGCGTTACGACAGCCTGATGGTTAATTATCAGGCCGTCGTGACGACTGTAAAATGCCTTTTGGGAATGAGAGAATGTCAGAAATTCTGTCTGGACTCGGTTGAGCTCTGTCAGTATATTGAATAGATTGAACTGGACGTCTGGGGTTTGGTTTCTGGCAGTGTCAGGAATTTTTCTCTTCGCCATTGTGTAGACTGTCTGTGGCCCAGTCGGCCCCCCCATCAAATATATACTGGGGTTAAAGCGGCCAGGGCCCGATGCTGACTACCGACCGCCTTCTTGTGCTGTGGTTAACATGCATGAATCTTTCTCCCCTTCTCCATAATCTTTACAGCGTGATGTTTAATTAAGCGCCTTAATGACTTTCCTGGTGCATTGAGTCTGGAATTGGAACGGTTCAAATGGGTCAGATGCCCGCGTCGGTTTTGGAAACGACGAGCTGGCCTGTAGGTGGAAAGCAAATACTGCAAATGATAAGGTCAGGTTCCCAATCTGTCACTTATGGAAGAAATTGTAGTATACACGTACCGGAAACAACATTATCGGTATTTCGTTATTGTTCCCCGGTCCTCAGCATTGAATCCACGTTTCTTTTGAAATCAGAGTGCTCTGTTTACAAGAGGTCGAGTAGATTGATTGCTTCAGCATCTGTGCTCCTTGAACTGAGAAGCAAGTTCCTGTGGAAGGTGCTGCCTGAAGGAGGGGGCGTGTACTCTTGTAATGCCTTTCCGAACGTATATCCAAGCTTTAAGTAATGGTTATTAAGAATACATAGCGAACATGGTGAAAGGAAGCACACGTATACGTATTTACGGGATTTTTTTTTTCGTATGCAATGCATCAGTCTCCAGCGGATGTGTTCATGTTTGTTAGTATACACTTCATCCTGTGATGTTGGTCGCCTGTCATAATTGTGTTAGGTGACTCATGACCAGCCCTCTGTACTCGTATCTTGACGAGGTGCCTGTCTTGTCCGTTTTTGTGTCTCATGCTGTGGTTCTATACCTTCTGGGTCGTCCACACATTGATTTTCGTGCATTCTGTAGTCTTAATCCAGAACTTCTCACCTTTAATTGGTGAACAAAATTCGTAAGTTGAAACACCTTACATGCATTTGATGTGAAGTGTACATATGCCATCTCAAGATGTGCAACAGAATGAAGAACCTCAAGGTGCTCAGTCTGGTGGCAAAAGCAATACAGGATGACATGAGTTAAGTACGTGGTGACGTTAGACATAAATTGGAAAAATTTGGAACTGTGTTAAGATGTCCACGTGCGTATGTTCGCCAGATATACGCGGGGTACTTCAAAAGTCGTGGCAACTAATTTTTTGAGGGCAAACACGTTACAGTGAAGAAAGTTCAAAATGTACTTATGAAAGGGCATGATATACCCCTCCGATTGGCTTAGTCAGATCAGGTAGATGTGAAGGGGCGTAGGTATAGCAGGCAAGAAAAATTGCACATTACGGAATGACTTTTTTTTCATTCTTTAATCCTCGAAAAATTCAATTCTGATTAAGAAATAAAAAGTTCAACATGAGTTAAATCTGAATTATTACGTTAGGACTAGCAACCTTCAGAGTAGTCTCCAAGTGTATCAAGTACTCGTTGCCAGCGATGAGGACGAAGACGAATACCATCAGCTTCACCATCTCCAAATCGTGTAATCTCACGCCGAACTGCGTTGGAAATGTCCTCTCGTGTACGAAAGCTTTTCCCTCGCAATGGCTGTTTCAATTTGGGTGTTAAGTCATAGTCACCCAGAGCTTCCACAAGCTCTGAGTGACAGTCAGTCCCATTTCTGCCGCGAAGCACTGCTATTTTCACGTAACAACGCTGTTCCAGCCGGCTAACGTTCATTCTCGACGAAGGTTATGATCACATTGACTTCGCGCTGGACTCGCTTCGTTGTCCTTGGACTTCCGCACCATCTAGCGGCATCATTAGAAATCAGACATTGCTGTCTCTCAGCGGCAAATTTGGAAATTCCGGTCGGAGCTTTCGAAATTTCGGAAAAATTATGTTGCCATGACTTTTGAAGTAACCCACATATGTGGAACCACAGATGACGTTGTAGGTTTCACGACTGATATCGGGTTACTCATCTGTTTTTCTAACTCGGCGGCAGACGTGTCTTGGAAAATTTCATGAGTGAGTTGTGTTTCCGACTTGGCCAGCAGCCCATAAATTTGTCTTATAAATGTGAAGGGACGGAAAGCGATTTCGGGATATTTAACGTTTACTCTGCAGAGTTCCGTCTTTCTGATACCCCTGCTGAGGAAACATGCTTCTGTGGGACCTACCAACCTGCATAAGACTGACAGAACGGGGATAAAGAAAGAAAGAAAGAAAGAAAGAAAGAAAGAAAGATGGGTAAAAGGAAAGGAGATAGGAAACAGATAACACAAAGATGGGAAGGAAGGAACATGAAAAATAATGTTTGGAGTGAAATGCCGTGACGTGCTCTCGCGAGAACGCAAATGCTCACGAATGTGAGTACAATTTAACAGAATGAGATTAATTTAGAGATTTCAGTCTTTGGGGTTATGCCACCTTTTACTTCTGTAGGTGGTTACTGACGTTGTGGAAGAATTTGCTGCCTCATATTTTACCCAGAAGATGGAGTGGTGCCCACGGCATCACAATACAGTAGACCACATTTTAAATTTCCGCAGCCGTGATACCTCAAACTTGAAGTTATGCATGTATATAGATTGTGTTTCTTTAGAACTAGTTTCACATTTTCTTCAATGGATGTATCCTGTTATGTTTAATATATAAATTTCTTTATTAAAATTCGTCATAACACAACAAGAAAACAGTTGATGCTTAAACAGTATTTTGCTACATGTTTCGGCTTTTTAGAAAACCATCATCAGGCTAATACACAATTAACGTGTTCTTATCGCTTACAGTATAATTCTGTGCAGTGTTAGATTTTCAGAAGTATACATTAATACAGTAATATAAAACATAAAATACACTAAAAGATGAAGATTGTAAAAGAGGTGTTAAATAATTAAAATATAGTTAAGAACTATATATATAATATGTCCTATTAAGGTACAAGTTGTAGGTTGTTGCAGTCGTAATGTTATGTCATAGTGATTTCTGCGACAGTTTTCTTGCTTGTATGCACGTATGAAGTGGTTAAAATGCTTGGAGGCCCCTTGGTATGCGTGCAGTATTATCAAGTTTTGATATTATTTAATGCGTACTTCTGTCTACGTGTATTATGTCGAGTCTGGTAGGAAGGCGGTTTGCAACAGGAATTTAGAAATGTTACTGAATACAATTCAGGCTCTTAAAGTTTACCGAGTAGTAACCAAGCCAGAACAAATGAGGTGTTAGATTTACTTTCAGAGAACTGAGAGACTTTGCCTTTCCACGGAATGTAAATTTCTCATTTACATACCTGCCTTCAGGTGAACACACAGCACCGTTTAAAAATTGGTATGGTACAGGGGTGTTGCTGTTTTATAAACTTTTGAACTTGCTAATTCGAATCCGGTAACAGGGTTTTCATTAGCTCAGGTGCATCTCGGAAACCACTTGAGGGAGTGATTACGTGAAGACATGGAACTTTGGCTGTAAAGTTGCCAAGTTGGCGCAGAGAGGGGTGGGGGATGCGAGCTCGTTGATTGAATCGTTAAGGAACGAGGACTTTTCATCCATCAGGAATCCAATTATCACTAGTTTGTGTATCGATACAAGCGCCCCTCAAGATGAAGTGACGCGACCGTTACCGATGCTTGGTTAGTACTGTACATTACTTTACTGAGCACTGTGGCCCATGTAGCTGACAATAATAGCGAAATATACCCAGCAAAGGGAAGGCTCTAATTACACGTTTGGAGTCCCGCTGAAGTTTTAATGTTAAAAGGGATAACATACTTAAATTTAAGAGTGGTTTTTGGTTCGCCTTGGTTTCCAAATTCTGGGTTCTCATGCAGTTTGCGATAAGTATAGCTACTTGTCGTTAAATGTATTTTTATAGGAATTTTGTATAATGTTTATGATTCCTCCACCACTTTCGGAAGTACTGCACAAGAACTATTCAGTCGTATCAGCGTGAAATTGTTAGTTCGAACGTTGTCTTCCAGTCAGAACGAAGCGTTAAGCAATGCATTTTTCCGAAATACTGTGTTTTGGACTTCTGTCCATCGTCCGGAAGTCTAGATAATAGAGGACACAACATTTCGGAAACTGAATCTGTTTCCGTCTTCAGGTGAGAGAGGAAGACACCTACTCAGTTGGGCCCCCTGAGAAAGATATAATCTCAGTCACTCCACTCACCTGAAGACGGAAGCAGATTCAGTTTCTGGAACGTCGTGTCCTCTATTACCTAGACTTCCGGACAATGGAAAAAGTCCAAAATTCAGTAATTCTGTACGTCATCCACCATCGTCAGAACTCTTTAGAATCTACAATGTATTTTTGTTTGCAAGTTTGTAAGGAATTGTGTATTACTCTTATTTCTTGGTAATTCGCAGAGTTTGTGAGTCAGGTCATCTCATATTAATATTTTCGTTGTGTCTAAGCAGCACCCGATTGAGGCGTAGGGGAAATGGAGGTAAGGCAATACGCATTCTATACTGTAGCTGGAGGCGACTGTCAGCTTCACTCCAGGTCGCTTTATCTCCGGGTAAATCGTTGTCGTTGCCCGTTGAATAGGATCTATGGGTCGCGACGTACGTAGTTCCTTCTTGGGATCGAGCCCCGGTCATACGGTTCTTACGTTACTTACCATTATATTTTGCGTCGTAATAAAGTAGAGGTTCAGATGTTGTTTTAAGCCTGTATGGGTGATGAACTTGATCTTTAGTGATGAAGGAGTGCGGATTTAGGACGTTTGAGAGGGAAATGCTGAAGAAAACTCTGGACCCATGGGGATGAAGCAACAGAAGGATGGCAGAAATAGTCTAGGACAGTCACGATTTGTATGCTCACCCAGTATTATGCTCACATTGTAGGAGGATGAGGTACGCATGCAGCATTGTGGGTGGGAAACTAGGAGCGTGGCCGCTTGGGGTCCCAATAAGGGTACATAATAAAACGAATGTTGAGTGGGGTAGGTTGAACTGGCTGAATGTAAGGCAGAGTAGTAAGATTTTACGAAGATCATAAGGGATATTTTGGTTTCTTAAAACCAGGTACTGCGAACTTTACAAGGAAGTCTCTCCGAACCATAGGCTGTTATTATCGTCGTAAACTGTGGAGTAATTGTCTGCGGTCGTTAACTTCTGGTCTTATTCACACCAGGAAATAAATATGTATACACATTAGCATGAACGCAGTCATCCTGTTCTCGGTATAAGCTTGCCTTCCTTATCACCGTATATAATAGCTACAGTTTTAAGGGAGTAGTAGCACTTAACACTCTAATCATATGTAATTTCTGGCCATGGTATATACTCGTATATGGCAGACAATATGTGCAACGCTATGACCATCAGTCCAAGCATTCGACACTTCAGTCAGTGACACAGAGTTAAATAAATTAATNTTTTCTTATTTTTCCTTCTACCCTGAAGATGGAGGCGATACGTTCCTCCGAAACGTCGGTTAACACCACATCTACACGGTGCCACATCCCAGAAGACTGCTTTCTTCAAATTAATACGGGCACACACGTTTCTGGCAAAGACAGTGTAACGTTATATAGAGATAGAAGTGGACAAAAAAGAATAACATGTTAAAAAATAGACATGATACAGTGGGCAGCTGAGAATAGCATCTTGAAATTCATCCGCAGGGAACTCCTTAATGGAGCATGTAAGCTTCTCGTACTGAAGAGCACAGTGGCGAGCGAATCACATCCAGAGGGAAATGCACTTCATCACAGTTTTTGAAGTACAGAAGTCAGAAGAAATTAAAGTAAGCTTTTTTAGGGGTTTGGTGAGAGGACCAGAAGGAAGATCACTGAGAAGACAGATGCGCAGATTGGTGGCTACTATTAAAACGGACCTTAGAGATATAGAATATATTAATATGGCTCTTGATAGGGGCCAGTGGTGGGCTGTTGGGAACAAGGTAACGAACCTGAGGATTCAATAAAATGTTGGGAGCCTTTTTGCTTCTCAAGGACTCACAGACTGCTCTAATAGTAAACACTGAGCGTGTACTTGGGAAGTGCTCCCTTCGAATCTCGATCGGCACACCGACTTTCCCAACAGGTTTTGGTGACCCTACTCATTCATTCCAGGCGCATAACGAAGTAGTACCTGGATTGGACCATGCCTGATTACCTCTTTAACATTCTCTGCAATTCATTATTCACGATTACCCTACCATTCGATCTGTATAGTTTGGGATACTATTAGCGTCGTTAAGTAAACTACATAGGTAGACAGTATCACAGTACTTACGCTTGAAGATCGGAAGAAATTAGAGATTACTCGTGTAAGTAAAAATTACATGCGGTGAGGATTGCATTCACGAACTGTAAACGAAATAGGTTTACCCTAGTACGAATTTGGGACAGATGGTCTGCACAGNTTTTTTCTGTGGCGCTACAGCCCCAATTTGGGCCTAGGCCTACCTCCATGAAACTCTCCGTTTCACTTGGGTTTACTTGATCTTACACATTCGGTAGGACTCTTTGGGCGAGTGATCAGCTCGTCGCAAGGCCTCTACCTGTAGACAAACACAGAAAAACGCACACAAACATCCATGCCCTGAGTGGGATTCGAACCCACGATCCCGGCTTCCGAGCGAGCGAAGACAGTGCATGCCTTAGACCGCTCGGCTACCGTGACCGGCAATTTCATAACATGCTTGCTCGTTCTTTGTTCGATCCGTGGTAAGAAACAGGAAATGTGTTTAGAGTCTGGCACAGTACTGGCAGAATAGTTGTGCTCTGTGTTTAATTCGTTCGTTTGCGTGTTGTGTTTCTGTGAATGACATATTTCACTCTTGATGTGAAAAGGTTGTCCTGTAGTAGCCTCTACTCCCGGACTGCCGTTGTCCTGGGGACGATGTAACTTGTAGCTAACTTCGCTATGTACGCCTGCAACCCATATAGCCAGCCACTGTTACATCCCTTAATTGGGTAAGAGAAAATCACTTTTGATACGGCATTTAGCTTGGAGGTCTTTTGATACGCGCATGCTCTCACACACTCGCGCACAGAAAGCAGAGTGAGGACAATGGAGTCTACATTCAACTGCTCCTACATAGGGTTGCTGTTTAGCTATATCGAAATATTTAATTGTACAAGTAAAAAGTAAAGTAAAGCTATCCCTGTACCAGGCCGTGAAGGCCCACAGGTATGTGAGACGTTGAGGGTCCCACATTATCTAGACAATCGGCTCAAAGATAGCGGTAAGGTTGTCAGCCCTACGTGCCGGCCGCGCTTTACTCCCTAGGAAAATAATTTATTTTAATTAATTCCTGGTACTCATTTCTGTTAGAGGCTGAGTCGACCCCAGGGCCATAATGCGATACGCTTATATTCAAGCACCCGCATTCTTTCGTAAATTAATCCTTTTTTTTTTGGTCCCTCGTGTTCATACAAGATATGTTACGAATTTGAACATTAATGATTGGAACATTTTTCAGTTTTGGAAAGAGACGGTTCCCGATGTGTGTACGCTGTTATACATCATTTAAAGTTTTCACGCTGAGCTTTGCATTGGGAAGATATTCTTTTGTTTAATGCGCCGCACATGCCAGAAGACTTCAACTTTGGAAGCATTGTTACATGCGCATTTTAGATACACTCGCTAAAACGGTGGACATTGTGCATGTCGCACACCTATAAAGACTGCTGGATGTGTGAGTTTCTAATCGTGTCTCGAGTAAATTAATTATGACAATTTTGTACATCTGTCAGAATGACGCATGCTGTGGTAAGACCTGATTGTCAGTACAGATGCTGAGCAGGTATGCAACCCACAAGCTCCCAAATTCCCACTGGAAATGCGAGCGAGTATAGCCTTGTGGCGACTAATTCAGGTCAAGCTTCGTCTTCAGAGCTTTGCTAGTGACATATTAAACAGATCATGAAAATCTTAAAATATTAATCTCACGTGAATTTTTGTTAGTCATTCTCTCCGCACCAGCCCTAGCATTTATTTCGCTCCACTCCGCTGTCTTATTTGCGCATGCGCTAGGTTAATTCAAGAAAGACTGATTACGGGCTGATGTGACGCGGTTCATTTCCAGATACGTTATTATTTTAATTTTTACCATTCAGTCGTACCAAGTTTCGGATATATTTAGCCACTATTTCATTGAGTGCTTTGTGAGATACAGCGGGGCATGAACGGAGCTTCACCCTGATTTCTGTACAGCGCCACGGTTAATGTGTGGATATCTCTTCTCACAACCCCCTACACTTTCACGGCTGTCTTAGAGTGCCATCTGCCTTCGTGTTTTTACCTTTATTAATCTATTAATTTAGAATACTACGTGTACTGGAAAAAATTTGAAACGTGTTTTGTGGCCAATATTCAACCAATTTCCCAACCCACCACCCCAGTTTATCTGGATGAACGAAGGAGAACCCAGAAAAGTCATTCCCGATGGGTGACCTGAAGGCTGGCCTACCGAATACGAAACCGCACTCGGCCACGAAAACGGCACACAAACGCACGGAGTTTCGTTATTGTAGAAGGCTCGATTCAGTTTCGACCCATGCTCGTCAGCATAGTTGCAGTTGGGCTCGTTTCCGGATTGGGGACAATACAGTTGTGTGCAAGGCAGCTGCTGTGCACAATGGACACTACTAATTGTTAGGCATCAAGCTCTGGTTGGCATTGTCTCCTAAGAGTTTGATTTTGCATTGCATTTCCATGCATTACTGTAATTTGTGCTCGTCTGGGTTGCCTTATTCTCAGACACTGGATTCAGTAGGATTTGAGAGATACAGGTACTGAAATCGACTGGAGTTGTGATCTTGAATTTTTCACCTGGATGACGTGATTGCTTGCAGTTAGATCTGGATTTATTGACCGTGGAACTGCCTTCATGTGTCGTAGCAACCCCCAGCTCTCGTGGAAGAAGGTAGCACTGTTGTCAGATTATCATTTTCATTCCAGTCGTCAGAGAATGATTGCAGTTAGGGACGATAAGACAGAGGAACACTACTCGCCTGGCTAAGACGTGACTGTCGGCCATTACTGCTTCGAGGCGTGTAATATTGAGCGTCGATACGGGGGATCGTTAAGGAACGAATGTTCGCATTGAAAGTCTGGGTTTGTTTTTCCCACGTATTAACCATGTATTACTGACATTGAAATTGACCAACATGATGGAGTGAAAGTAAAATAGAGAGTGAAAGGTTCGAATGGGCCCAAGTTCTATCCCTATTTCCGAAAGGCAGCACACCAGAAAAAAAAAACTTGAACTGATGATAAACTCTTCTCTTTGCCAGAAATATTGTTTCTCTGTACGTACTGCTATGAATCGGTCTGCAGCTGCTAATAAGAGACGGTGGTCCGAACAGCTTGAAGGTGGTAGGTATGGTTGTTAAGATTGTTTATCTGAGTACCATTAACAGAATGGCCTCTGTAGTTTAGGTGCGGCATTTTTTCCCTACAGTTAAGAACTATTTAAAGACACGACCGGATGATGTTTGTAATCACCCAGTCTGATGAGCTTACTCAGCCTGGACAAGTTTAATCAGCCTGTCATGCCCGGAGGTCCTTACAGCCTCTTGTTCGCACCCCTTACTTTGCTCTTTTTAGTGTGTTACATGTCTGTGTAACGTAACACGACGTAAGCATGATTCATCAGAACACTGGGATCGTGGGACTTTGGTGCATATTTTCGTATGTTGATAGGAGCCGCGCGGTAGGCCAGTTGCCGGTGAAGGGGCAGAAGGGAGGAAGTAAACAAGGGAAGAGTCATATAGATGGAGGGATGTAAAGAAAAAGTAAAAGCGGGAAACCGAAGAATGGAATCCAAGGAGAGAAGGGACGTGAGATAGAAGGAAATAAAGCAGGATCATGGAGAAGGGAGGAGTAAATGAAAGGACAGAATGAAAAGTTAAAGCCCCTGTGCTTAGTTAATTAAGCAGTATGCCATAAGGAAATGGTGGCATGGAGATAAGGCTCCACAATTCTCGACCTCAGCACTAGATGGAGGTGAGTAGTCAGCTTCACGCCTCGGCCTGTCCCCACGAGACAGTCTTAGGTATCCATTGGATAGAAGGCTGGGTGAGCCCCAGAACCGGTCTGAACCTTATGGAGAAGAGAAAAATCTTTGCCGGGATTCGAACCCTTGTCCAGCCTGTAATTCGAGGCTGTACAGACTCTTAGAATGAAAGGAAAGAATAATCCGATAACGCGAAAGAAAGAACAAATAAATAGGTTTATATTTGGTAATTGAAATACGTACATGCGATGAGCAGTCATGCAGGATCCGTTCTTTGCACACAGGGTTGGTAGCTCTTCCTGCGGAAACGCATGGAATTCAGTTTATTTACTAGTTAATGCTTGTCATTAGAGAATTTCAGCTATTTTTGTGGCGTTCTTCGCAACACACTGTAGCTGCTGCTCACTAGGAACTGATCACAGTCTTTGCACAAAGGATTTTGATATGATTGAAATATTTTGCCTTTTCACATTGTGATCATGTTCTTTCGAAATTAGAATTGTTGCATTGTTGCGTATTTACTGGGCCGAAGCAAAGGGATAGCGCATAATATAACAATGCCACGTTTGTCGAGATAAATAAGCCTGGCCTTGCCTCTAGAGTTCAGACGAATGCGTGTTTTCGAGCAGCAGCAGTTAGTTCGGGGCAGTTCGGTTATCGAACCACATCATGTTACTGGTATGAGCAAACACACAGAAACTGTACAGTTTAGGGAAGGGAAAACTTTTTTCCCCCCCGATTCGCTGTAATATTTCCTTTATGGGTATGAAATTCTCGCACATTTCAGTTAAAAAAAACCGTTATCAGAAACATTTCTGTGGTGGAACATGTTACTGTTATGTGGTTATATTTGCTTTTTGTTTTTGTTTAGAAACAGTTCCTATAGTTGATGTACATATTTAATATTTTGCGACTGGAATATAACTTTTATACCCTGCAGGATCTTAAACCTTACCATGCTTGTTTCTGTTTAACCCATATATTTTGACACATGGCACCCCACTACGCGCATTCTGCTTTTATCTGTACTCTTTTGAAATTCAATGTTATTGAATTCATTCAGCCATGGAGTGGGAAGCGATTTTCCTGATGCTGGATTCAGTCCAATAAAGGATCTTCTTTATGGTCATTTTATTAGGGTCCGCCATGGACTAGGGCTATTTTCAGTTTTGTTTTTAATTCTGAGATGGTCGGTTTGACTCCATCATTGGCTCGCTATTTATTTGCGAGAAATAAAGGAACCATCTTCAGATTTCCATGGGGGGAATTTTTATATTTTTTAATGTTTGTGGAAATAAAAGAGTGGGTGGTTTGGTTGTGAATTTCAATCATTATCTGCCTCGTTAGTAACCTTTTATGAACCAATTCTTATAATTCCCCTTTGCATCATTTACTGGCCTGACCTGCCCCTTGGCGAGAATAAATGCAAATTTTAAGCAGGAATGGCTTAGTTCTGGAAAGATTAATGTCATAGGAGCCTATATTTATTTGCTGCCACAACAGCTCACGGAACAAATGGGGGGAATTGCCGGCCAGGCGGACTTGTCATCGTCTCCATTCAGTGCGCCTGTCTAGTCAACGTTAGCTGCAGGTTCAAGCCTTCCTGAATGTAAATGGGTAGCTCCATTAACATCATCCATTCTGAATAGAGGCCAGAATTCTATTAATAATACACCATAGAGAACAATGACTCAATACCTCACATCATGAACAAGGTTGTAAAAGCGCGCACTGTATCACGTAACACAGTTTCTTATTGGCATACTCGTGTCATTCAATATCACGTGTACGTGAAGGAAGCATACACAGTGCAGAAAATAAAGAAATATGAGTAGGAGTCGTAATCTTGATGAGAATTTAGACTTTGAAAAACTTTTGCTGTTCACTCGCTGTTCATATCTTTGTATGCAGCAAGATTGTAGTGGTGCTTAGCGATATTGTGACAGCACAATGCGTCAGTAGATGTGTGTACTGATTGTCAGTAACACTAATTGTGCTGGTAGATGGATATGGTAGCATAGTCTTGCTATCATCAGCTTTCATCATCTTAATGAAAAGTGCTTTCATAGAATAGCATATTGAATATTGTAGTTGGTGGTCTTGTCTTCTTTATTGGGTGTTACTATGTTATGTTTGGGCTGTGTGTATGCCATACCCCTAGTAGACGAGTAAAGATGTACGTATAGTAACAGAGGAGACTGTTTCAGCTGTGAGAATGCGGAATCCGTAGTAGATGCGTACAGATGTACCTGAAGTAGCAGAGGAGACTGTTTGGACTGTGAGTAGCGGAACCCCTAGTAGATGCGTACAGATGCACCTAAAGTAGCAGAGGAGACTGGACTGTGAGTCGCGAAGCCCCAAGTAGATGCGTACAGATGCACCTGAAGTAGCAGAGGAGACTGGACTGTGAGTATCGGAGCCCCTAGTAGATGCGTACAGATGCACCTAAAGTAGCAGAGGAGACTGGACTGTGAGTAGCGGAGCCCCTAGTAGATGCGTACAGATGCACCTAAAGTAGCAGATGAGACTGTTTGGACTGTGAGTCGCGAAGCCCCAAGTAGATGCGTACAGATGTACCTAAAGTAGCAGAGGAGACTGTTTGGACTGTGAGTAGCGGAGCCCATAGTAGATGCGTACAGATGCACCTAAAGTAGCAGAGGTGACTGTTTGGACTGTGAGTAGCGGAGCCCCTAGTAAAAAGTAAAAGTAAATGTATCCCTGTAACAGGCCGTGGACGTCCATAGGTTTGTGAGATGGTCAGATTCCCACATTTTCTAGACAATCGGCACATAGATGGCGGTAAATTTGTCAGTGCAACGCTCCGGCCGCCATTTACCCCCAAGAATATTTCTCGTACTCATTTCTGTCAGAGGCTGAGTCGACCCCAGGATCATAGTGCGGCTGGAAGGATTAAGTCAACTGAAAAGAAATCCAATGACCTCATCGGAACTTGAACCCGCGACCTTCCAGCTTGTAGCAAAGTGCCTCAACCAACTACGCTAGTCCCTAATAGATGCGTAAAGATGTACCCAAAGTAGTGGTGTTTGGTTCAGACCTGTAAAATTAGGGCGTAACAGGCATGAGTGCGCTGAAGACAAGGTAAGATGCACTTGATGGTGCAGTGGATGTTCAGGATGAACAGAAACTGCATTACGTGTAGACCTAGTGTAGATGCGCATAACAACAAGAGCGAGAGGACGGATGTGCAGTGTATCCAGCGACACACAGTTCACTGCAGTCTACGATTTTTACGATATTGATAAATTTCGTAACTATGTCTTTCCAGTTAAGATTATGGATCAAGTTTGGATTAATGCATTATTCATGTCATATAATGTAGACTACAATGCAACGATATATTCTGCCTGAGCTCTGTAATCCTTGTTCCCGAAGCGCTTTTGGGAATAATTGAACTAAAGGGACACTTTCTTATTCTTCGAGTGTGTTCGAAGACCTATTATTTATGTTTGTACTCTCACTCCGGCCCGTGTGTGCATGTTGTAGGTACCTATTGTTCCTACTTTCAGAGATTACAGGGTTGAACTCTTGGAAGTCGCTGGTGTGTGGCTGCATTGACGCTGTTCGCGGCGCATTAAAATGCATGCTCTTTTAGAACCACCTTAGGTCACTGCTGCTGAAAAGTGAAGTTCGCTGCGAGCTCCACCTCGTGTCGATCCCTTGTTGTGTGGCTAACCGCCGTGCCGCAGTGCACGGGAGGTTTCCTCGTTCAGCCTCCAGGCGCTTTGGCGTTTCCCTACAACAATACGTGTAAATGGTTTACTCTGTTTCCTGGTTAAGGGATACAAAAGTTACAACCTCATTCATGTATTCAAACTAACAGTTCGGGTCGTATTAAAAGGAAAGTGCATGATCATACAAGAGAAGTCTGGTTATGGGGTGTATCAGACATCTATCACCCAGATCAGTGAATTGTTTACTTTTTTAAATTGTTCATTCACTTTTTATTTTGTATCTAATTTAATTTTGGGGATTAACTTGCCTCAGCTGTTGACATGTTACATATTTATTCTAATATTGGATTGTATTCGTTGTACTCTGGGAGAGAAGCGCGAAGTCCATAGCATATAAAATGTTGGCTGTAAAATCACAAAAATGCGAGGCTGCGTGGGAGACTGCTCGTAGACAAGAAATTCTGGGCAGAACTATTCGCCGACTTTCCTTTGATATGACACGGGCCGCATAGGAAACGACGCCTTCAATAATTCTTCATTGCCGCGGGACCTTTTATAACGAGTTAGTATCTAACAACGATAGGGGATACACACACAGACACGTGTCCAACAGTTCTGCTATTCTTGCGTGTATTCGTTGCCGCGGGAACATGTTTACCGAGCCTCTGCCTAGCAGCGATGGGAGGGATACACATACAGACGCACGCAGACTGATAGGAGGGATTTATGAAGTACGCCGTCGAGATTGGCTCAGGTTTCATGGTATGCGTACCAAGCTTCATAAAAATTGGTTCATGTATTTAGAAGTTAATAGGGCGGGGGAGTTCACAGACATCCACACATCGTGGAGATCACATGATCTTACTTTAGGGGGGTAAGCTAATGAAAGGACAGTAATACATATAGGCCTATCATTGAAACGGATTGTAGGAAGAACCTACTGCGCTCACAGTGGAGTGTTCTCGGGCGATCTGCCTTGCCAATGTCGAATTAGTGTCCAGTGTTTCAGAGACCGGGTACGCTGCCTTCCCGCCGCGGCGGCCCGGGTTCGATCCCGGATCTGGTGAAGTAGGATTTGTGTTGGACAAAGTGGCGCTGGTGCAGGTTTTCTCCTAGTACTTCGGTTTCCCCTGCTAATCTTCATTCCACCAAATCTCCATCGCCATAATCATCCGGTGCAGGTACAATAGGCCAAGGAAAATTCCTTTCGACAGTATCAAAGCGTCTTCAAACAGCTCTGTACACGGTCCAACGATGGCGTGAAAGAACAAGCCTTTCCATCAATCCCAATAAGACGGTAATTATACCGTTTACCAGGAAGAGAAATATAAAGGTCCTTAAGGAACCGACTGTCTTCAATAAGACGATTCAGCCCTCCAGTGATGCCAGGTACCTTGGTCTAGTATTATACAAGGGACTGACATGGAAGGGGCAGCTGGACAAGGCCATCAATAAAGCCCGTAAGGCTTTTTGTACATGCAGAAGCATGTTTGGTAAAACTTGTGGACTGCAGCTGCACGTTGTGCATTAGATATACGCTACGGTTGTAAGACCCAATTACATACGGCGCCACAGTATGGTGGCCCAGAGTTAAACTCAAGACAAGCAAGACGGAACTTAGCAAATTGCAAAGGTTGGCTTGCTTGGGTATCACAGGAGCAATTCGAACATCTGCAACAGCTGCACTGGAGACACTCCTTGGACTCCCCCCACTGCATCTACAGTTGGAGGCAGAGGCCAGGGCAGGAGTCTACTGTCTCCAATGCAGTGATCAATTGAAACCTAAATCCTGTAGTTTCGGACATGCATACATAATTCAAGACATGAAAAAAGAACCCATATTACAAATGGGGTCTGACAAAATGATACTGAGACATGTATATGAGAAACCCTTCACAGTTAGATTTCCTGACAGGAGTGAATGGGAAGACGGGTTTCGGACCGATAGAAAAGGGGACTGATCTGGTATACAGATGGTTCCAAGATAAATAAGGGCACTGGAGCTGGTGTGCACTGAAACTTAGTTTCAGCCTTGGGCAGTACGCGACAGTATTCCAGGCAGAAGTGTATGCCATTAAGGCCTGTATTATGGAGAATCTAGATAGGAACTATAGAAATGGGAACATCTGCATTCTATCTGACAGCCAAGCAGCACTTAAAGCGCTTGACAAACACCAGATCAACTCAAAATTGGTCTGGGATTGCCACCAAACTCTCATGGAACTGGCCAGACATAACAGGCTGCCGGGGCATGAGGGTATTGCTGGAAACGAAATAGCACACCAACTGGCTAAGACTGGAGCTGAACATCCGTTCACAGGACCTGAACCATCCTGTGGCATCTCTACAGGAGTTGCCAGAGAGGCAATCAGGGACTGGACAAATATGAATCACAAGAAATATTGGGGATCCTTGACTGGACTCAGGCAAGCAAAGGGACTCATACTAGGATCCTCTACTAAGAGAGCGAAGGAACTGTTGAAGTTAAACAGGAACCAGCTACGATAGGTGGTAGGACTACATACAGGACACCGTCACCTTAAAGGACACCTCTTCAAGCTGGGACTAAGTAATAGTCCCACTTGTGAGAGTTGTCAAGAAGAAAATGAAACAGCCACACATATCACCTGTGAATGTGAGGCCTCAGCTTATTTAATATTACGTCACTTGGGTCAGTATTTTATGGAACCAAGTGACTATTTCGACGTCCTCACGTACAAAATCCTGCCCTTCATTCGAAGCGCATGAATGCTGAGGGGATATGGAGAAGGGGTGGCACAATAATCACTGGTCGCGGTGCAAGGGCCAAGAAGGCCCACCCCTTTTACATTCATTCATACATACATACATACATACAGTATGCCAATCAGTGGCCGCCGTGCCGAGTGGACCCAGCTGGCTTCCGCCCCACCCCCCACCCCCCAAGCGAAATTAATTTAGAGACCGGTATCGGATCAGCCTCTGGTGGAGATGTACAGTCTCTGAACGTCGGGCACAAACTGGGCATTGGAGTGGCTGATAGCCCGAGAAGTTGCCATGAGGACAACGGCATCTGCTTTCCTTAACATCTTTCAGTCTTTATGCTGAAGGCTACAGAGTACATAATTTTATACCTTTATACATCACCGACTCTTCTCTTTGCATAATTTTTGTCGTCAAGCTGTGGGCCACCATAAGTTTGTTGAATACTGTATATTCCGTAATCCCAAAGATTTTCACCGTTAACATATTCATAAATTTGGTACAGGAAGTGGCGTATGGAAATTGTAATTACCGCACGTTTATGATCTATTCCCATACAACATTTCACACGCGTAGGTCCACGGTTCATTTGTCGCGCCGAATTGAAATCTGAAAATAAATTATGCTCAGTTACTGCGTCGTTCTAGGTTTATAAAAATAAGACTGCAACAGACTGCACATTTCTCCCAGCATCTGTTATGACATGAAGTTTCTGGACTCACACTTCATGATGCTGATGCCACGTGCATGTTAGAAGTTCTTCCGATGTTGGTTGTATAAAAGTTTATTATTTTGTCTATAGTTCACTCAACGGCGTAGTGAGCAGTTCAAACTGTATACCTTGTGGGGATACAGAGCAAAAGACCGTGAAGGAAGCGACCATGGCCGAATTTAAGACACTTCCGATATTTGGATGGTTGGGCCGAAGAAAACCATGAAAAATCTCATCCGAGATTCTTATCGGCCACCTCCTGAATACAAAGTAGAGGCTTTACCACTTGGCTATCTTAGCTGTCTTCAAGGGGTTTAAATACATGGCTACAAAATTCCAACAGTTCATATAACGTTGTTCAGCATTCGCTATAAGAGCTTCGTTGCCCGTAGAAATAACTGCGCAGTAATGGGAAACATTGTGTAGTAGAGCGTTCAACATCGTGTTGACTCTAATCCATGTCTAATGTACAGTTCAGTGAAAAGCTGAACTTGAAGTACACCGTGTTTCCGTTCTTTCCGTGTCTAACGTAGAGTTCAGTGAAAAGCTGAACTTGAAGTACACCGTGTTTCCGTTCTTTCCGTGTCTAACGTAGAGTTCAGTGAAAAGCTGAACTTGAAGTACACTGTGTTTCCGTTCTTTCCGTGTTTAACGTAGAGTTCAGTGAAAAGCTGAACTTGAAGTACACCGTGTTTCCGTTCTTTCCGTGTCTAACGTAGAGTTCAGTGAAAAGCTGAACTTGAAGTACACCGTGTTTCCGTTCTTTCCGTGTCTAACGTAGAATTAAGTGAAAAGCGGAAGTTGAAGTACACCGTGTTGCCGTTTTTTCCATATCTACGTAGAGTTCAGTGAAAAGCTGAACTTGAAGTACACCGTTTTGCCGTTCTTTACATATCTCGTAGAGTTCAGTGAAAAGCTGAACTTGAAGTACACCGTGTTTCCGTTCTTTACATATCTACGTAGAGTTCAGTGAAAAGCTGAACTTGAAGTACACCGTGTTGCCGTTTTTTCTTCCATGTCTAACGTAGAGATCAGTGAAAAGCTGAACTTGAAGTACACCGTTTTGCCGTTCTTTCCGTGTCTAACATAGAGTTCAGTGAAAAGAAGTACACCGTGTTTCCGTTCTTTACATATCTACGTAGAGTTCAGTGAAGAGCTGAACTTGAAGTACACCGTGTTGCCGGCTTTTTCCCATGTCTAACGTAGAGTTCAGTGAAAAGCTGAACTTGAAGTACACCGGGTTGCCGTTCGTTGCGTGTCTAACGTAGAGATCAGTGCAAAGCGGAACTTGAAGTACACCGGGTTGCCGTTCGTTGCGACACCCGTCCTCCTTTGTGACTGCCACCCGCTTGCCTTGCCGCGCATTACTGCTGGTATTGGACACAAGTTTTGCCCCTGAGGAATTCATACTCCACCGTTTGCTGTTTTACTGTTCCGTTTGTGTCCTAACCCGAACTGTGTCTCGACTTTGCTTTTGCTGGCAACACACTTGGAATGACAGAGACTTGCGATGACGGCACATTCTCATATTTCACTGGCAGGAATGCTGCTTCATTAATTTCTGTTTATGCCCTAAACCAAGTGGGATCTGAAAGTTATACGTTCATTCCGAGAAACCATGAGATATGGTTAGGGCGACCGTGATTTTGTCGCAGGAAGTTTCTCTCTGATTTGATTATAATGCGGTTATCCCGTGTGGTGACCGCTTATGAGAAGCGTCTTCAGAAGCTGGTTGCCCAGTGCGGATGTTGAACTGCACGAAGAAGCAATGTCAGCCAGCATATAAGCTTCATTGCTTATTGAACTGCTTTGAGCAAAATTGGAACTTGCACGTTCTGAGCAGGTGGAACACGTGCCAAGGGATGCTGTTATGTGAAACCAACAATAGACTGTCTACTAGTAGGCCTATTGCGAAGCTGATCGATCATTATCAGGGTATAGATGCTGGTGGCGTCAGAGGCAACGAGATTTTATTTTTACTCATAATGATGTATTGATCCGGTGTAGTTGTTAGTGATACTTCCATGCAGGAAAGGCAACTATGGTAGTTTTCTGTTTCGCAGGCCACGCAATGACGCTTCCTTTCGTTCCAGTTTGTTTCCGTTACTGGCAGTTACTGCTACGAACGGAATCATCTGATTTCCACTAGAAACTTCTTAGTCGCTTTGTGCTACTGCTTTTCGCTCCCAGGCTGTAATCAGTATTTTACAAAAAAAAAAAAAAGATCCCGAATTTTGGTGTGGTGCAAAGAATTCGAACTACATTACCCACAAAATTAGTACTTATTCTGTTTTACTAGTTATTTGTCTTGATTAGACCAGAAGTGGCAGCAGTACAAGGGACTTAGTCCCACCCCACTAGCAATAAGAAATAATTGTCTTGATGATTGTCACGTCCTGTAGATCCCTTAACTGAAATAATTACAAACGAAACTTTGTTGACGCAAATGAGCTGCCGTATCGAGGGCGACACCATTAAATAATCTGTCCGTTCGTAGCCGGTTCGCATGCGAAACGAGACTGGACTCTGCTAATACGCATGACAGTGAAGAGAATGCAACTCGTTTCGGTGGCCCTGATCATTCCTAGGAGTGTGTGTGTGTGTGTGTGTGGGGGGGGGGATGAGGCCGATTTCCTCCGTGACCCGACACATCCCGTGTTACGTCTCGAGAGTCAGGCAGGCAGCCAGCCGTACGCGCCGTACCATGAATAATGAACGGACCGCTTCTCTGCTCCACTCGAGTTGTATGTATAGAGAGTGGAGCGGTAAACACTCTGGAAGGCCAGGTGGGGGTATCACTGTTAATTATTTCATTGAAAACTGAAATGTTAGAACGTCTCGCTTTCTGTTGTGATGAAAAGAAAGAAAAGGAAGGGTATAACGAGACGAAGAAAAGGAAGGAGAGTCAGCGGTAAGGGAAAAGGGGAGGGAGAGAGAGAGAGAGAGAGTTTGAAATGTGAAGAAAAAAAAAGAGAGAACGAAGGTTTCACTGGAAGAAAATATATAAAGAAAAGGCGAAATATAGAAAGAAAAGAAATGACAGAGATAGAAAAGGAGAAAGGAAGATAACAGAGAATGGAGTAAGGAAGAGTCAAGGAAGGAGGGGAATAAAAGAGCGGGAGAATGTGGAATTTGCCTTTGTGGCTGCACTGCGAATGAACGCATTCACGCACACGCGCACACGGACACACGCTGGTGTTTCGGTCGGTTTGAGCATGACGCCAAACAGTAACCCGTTTACTTGCGGCTATTATCACCGCTTTACTTCACGTTAGGGGCAAACAGATGTTTTAGTCGAACGATTTGTACAAAGATATGAGTTGCTGGTAAGACAGGCCACAACGTTGGATGTGTAGTTGTAGCCCTGTCATATTCGACTGTGACTAGAGCGTGAGTCTGTGGGTTAGGTGCCTGCGATTCGATTCTCGGCATGGACAGGTTTTTCATTCGCCACACTGGACTCTGTTCGCCGTGTTAGTGCATAACGCGAGCTCTTTTCCTGGGGTTAGGCGTCTAGACCTTGAAGCTGCTCCGATTTTTTGTCATCAAATGCCGATGTTAATGTGGGACGGTACCTCTGCTGATCCTGTTTGCCTTTGGGTGGTGGTGACAGTATAGAGGGACAGTTCAACGCTGCCCTTTTACTGCACAGCACCCGCCAACTTTAGGTCCCTGCAGTTTTCCCACTTGCAGCGTTTATTTTTGTGTATTTGCAAATTTTAATTTATGTATACATTTAATTTATGTATATTTATGTGTATATGTGTATAATTTATAAATTTTAATTTATGTATGTATTATGTATAATAATATGTATGTATATTTAATTTATGTATATGTATATTACGTAGAAGTAGTGGGTCTGGATCGGGGTCCACTCAGCCTCGTGATGATAATTGAGGAGCTGTTTGAAGGAAATAGCGGCTCCGGTCTAGAAAACCGAAATTAACGGCCGTGGGGATTCGTTGCGCCTACCATGCGACACCCTCTGTCCGCAAAAGTTGGCACTAAGCTTCGCCGACAAGCGGCGGTCGCTCGGTCAGTATAGTTCGCTTGCGGACTGAAATCGCGGAGTTTTTTTTATATGTATATTATGTATACGGTGAAAAGTTTGTGGATTGCGTTACGAAATCCACTGTTTCTGGGATCATGCCTGTTACTGAAGATTACCATTCTTTATTTTTATGTTTAATGCGTTTTTAAATATGTTACTGAACAATTTTGTGTTAAGAAAGGGATAATCAACCGAGGCCTTGATGAGTATTAACATCTGCTGTTCCTCACCCAAGTCCACCCCACATTATGTTTTTTTGCCTTTCGCATGGCGTGCAGGCGCAAGAAACACCGGTACTCGGCAGGCAGAGTTTTGAAGTCCAATTAGCAAGGTGTTGTGTTGTGAAGTTCGTTTCTCCACTTCCACTTTCATCCTTGTTGCTATTTCGTTTCTCACCTTCGATGCTGTGAAGCTGTGAAGTTGTGTGTATGTGTATTTTCGTCACTTGGCAATATAAGCGAGACGCGGTGGGAACTGTGACGTCTGTTCCTGGATCATCAATCTTAACTTAGCAACAAGATCACTCGCAACAATATCAGAGCGATATTACATGTAGCTAACTTCCTGCTGCTGCTGGAATATTCTTGCTTCGTGCCGCATCGGGGTGACAAATGTTGTGAACCGGCGAAGCTACACAACATGGCGAGGCTTTCAATAGAACATGGAACTCGGTGAGTGCAACAGTGTTCTAAGTGGATTTGCTCAACTTCTAACTCAGATACATGTGATGCAGTTAATTTTCAGGGCTCCTCATTTTCGACTCGTTTGGTGGCTGGAGTATGTTACTGTCTTAATTCAAATGAGGGCTAGGAATATTCAATATTATATAATCTAATTACGATTTTCATTAAACTCTGTTTGCAGGCCTCCCAGTATTCTTTCGTAATTTATAAAATTGTGATAGTGTGTTGTAGAAACTACACTAGTTCCATTCAGTGTGTATTTTGTGCACGATATATGACGTTTATGTGGCGATAAACGCTCGGGAAGAGTGCAGCTTTTATTGCGGCCAGTTTAAATTGAAAATAGTTTCAAGGCCAACCGTATTGTATGATTTTGTATTGTAACTTCACATCTGAAATTAACACGTCTACATGTGACCACATCTACTTGTAGGCTTAATATCAGTTCGTATTGAAACTAATAAGGGTAATCCTTCGGAACACTAAAGTTACCTGCACATGCCCTCCAAGGAATAACAGCGGGGGATTAGCTCTATCACGTATATCTGATAATCGGATAAAATTGCGTGCACCGTTGCCAGTAAGGCGCTTAGCCGCATTTCCTTTCGCCGAGATCACAGAGTAATTTTCGATCTCCTTTTATTGCTGTAGTTTGCGATCGGCCAAGACTGAACATGGAGGTTTTCCGCAGTGCAGTTAATCACCAGCCTACTCTTAAAAGCGAAATAGGCAGTTGTCAAAGTTTGGTCCGGACGTTGTAAACGTGAATCGTGGTTTAATCAGGTGACCAGTTATTTTTTCATGCGGCGCCATGTTGCTTGAGATTTATTTTTTTTTACTTGTCTTAGTTATTTTACGTGTAGAATTCTTAAAGTCTGTAAAGTACGTGTCCAGCGGAGACTTGAAATTTTGCAATAAGTAAAAGTAAAAATGTAAGGCTATCCTTGTAACAGGCCTTGAAGGCCCATAGGGTTGTGAGACGGTGAGGGTCCCACATTATCTAGGCAATCGGCTCAAAGATGGCGGTAAGGTTGTCAGCCTTACGCTCCGGCCGCGCTTTACTCCCCAGGATAATTATTCTTGGTACTCATTTCTGTTAGAGGCTGAGTCAACCTCAGGGCCATAGTGTGCGGCTGGAAGGATTAGGTCAATTGAAAAAAAAATTCCAATGACGTCATCGGCACTTGAACCCGCGATCTTCTGGCTTGTAGCATAGTGCCTCAACCAACTACGCTACCGCGTGCCCCTTTTCAATAAGTAGGATTTACAATAAAACGTTGAACGTCACAAGGTGTACTATAGTGTTCACCTTTCATATTTTCGGGATCCCTGGTTGAATTTCTGAGATGTATTTTTGTGTTTGTTATGTAATTTCATAGACTGAATGTAATAGGCCGCATATGGCCACCATTAGCTTGTCGAAATTAAGAAAAGAAGACGAGAACTGAGGATTATAGGAATGTTGAGGTGAGATCTTTTCAGTGGATTGACGTTTGTGCTGGAGAGGTTTTACGAGTATTTTTGATGAATACAGACTGAAGGCCCGTTCTTTAGGCTTTCCAGTGTTTTTTTTTACTTCATATAACAACGCTTTGTGTACTTCAAATACCGCATAGTTCTGAGATATTGGTTACTAATGACATGTTTGAAAGGAAGTCAATAGAAGCGACCGTGGCTTATTAAAGTGACTCCAAGCCTTCATTTTCAGAGCCTCTGTAAAACGCGAACATTTCGGGACAGCTGATCATCAGTTCCAGGACAGAAGTGAAGTTGCTCGCGAAGACCTTCCGTGCCGTGTCGAAGCAGTGTGTGGAATTTAGTATGTGTGTAGATAATTTCTCATTCACCCATCCCATTCGATGCTAACTAAACCCTGCAGTCGATTCAGCATCCTTAAGTAAGCACCAGTCCATTTATCTGGTCAGAAGAGACTTGCAGTAGTCAGTATTCAGAATCATATTGACGTAAGGGAAATATCTTCGCTTTCTTATGGTTAAGACATCCGTCTTCTCTGTGGAAGTTTTCGTTTTTGTTAGGTCACCATGGACGAGAGAAGCAAAGAAGTTGCCCGCCACTCTTGCTTTGAGGTCTCCGGTGGTATGTTAGGAGACCATTTATATCGGCTATAGATGTCACGTGGTTTTTGTTGAACCTCACCTTTTCTTCAAGAAGAAGAGGGGATGCCACATCTTATATAAGATATATATAAAGGACATATTGCATTTGGATTAAATTTCGACCTCGTCTCTCCTTTGTGCTCTGTAAAAGCTCTGCCGTATGTAATACAAGGACGGCAGTACAGGTGAGAATGGATGTGAGGAAACGGCGTAGGAAGTAAAAAAATTCCCTTGCCTGATTAAAGTCACGCTGCAGTGTTGTGCTATTACAGGCAAGTGCTGCACGGCCTGGTAATTGTATCGGAACTCACTGATATTTTGTTGCTTTTTGTTCAGGATTAGAGACCTCACGTGCTCACATATCAGCTGCTTAACTCCGCCCATTGTCGAATCGTTAGACTTGAGAATACCCAAATTTTCAAACGTGTTTCGTGCGATTATGCGTGTTTCATAAACGTGACCACATGGGTTCAGTTGTACTCGAAAAGTGATTATTTATTGATATTTGTGTCTGCCGTGATATATCGCCATGTAGTTCACTGAAAATCAGCCGACTTTTCGGAGGAACGTCCCTCCCTCTTCAGGGTCGAAGAATAAGCAAAGTAAAATCAGCGTGAAGCAGGTAGCAGAGCTCTGCTTTGTTAGCCGCGTAACTCCTCCGAAAATGTCGGTTGACTTCCAACGGACTGCACGGCGTTATATCCCAGAAGACAGAACTCTTCATAAGCACCGTTGGGAGAACATCAGATCTTACGAATTATTTATTTTTGCATTTCTTTAAGTGCATACCGTGTGAAAGGGTACTGCCACTAAATATGTTCGATTTCAAGGCGATCTCTAAATGATTTTACAGAATAATAATTTCGTATGCGATGGACCATTTTAATGCAAGCTTTTAGTGTCGGATTGGAACCCCTCGCACAGCAGCGCTAGTGGGTTTGGGTGCACGACACATACTAAAAACAGACGTGGGTGGTAGTTGGGGTGGAACCCCTGTACCCAGCGCAGTCTAATAGAAGTTCGCTGTGAAGTTACGTAGATGTCCGCGTTGATGGGCTGTCACATGACCTCGTTATGCTTAGTGGTATACGTTTAGTGGGTAGAACCCTCCGATGGAAGTGTTTCATTGCTATGTTTCCACCTCCTTCCGTCTACATTTGATCAATTTTGCGAATCAGAGATCAATCCTTTTGATTCCTTACTTTGTATTTGGTGTTGCATTTGCTGTTTACAGTTCGACAGTTTGGGAAAGGGTCGGAATATGACTCCACCTATGAAGAAGATATTTACATGATTTAGGATATGAAAAGATGGATTCACCATGCAGGCAGCGAGAGAGTTTTCTGAAAATTTGTGTATAGATCCACTGTAACAGTAATTCAGTGTGACCATGCAGACAGAGAGATCATCGTATATTTCCGAGAAGTCATGTTGAGATCCTCTGTAACAATAATTCGGTGACACCATGCAGACAGAGAGACAGATTTCCTAGAAGTCATGTATCGATCCTCTGTAACAGTAATTCAGTGTGACCATGCAGACAGAGAGATCATCGTATATTTCCGAGAAGTCATGTTGAGATCCTCTGTAACAATAATTCGGTGACACCATGCAGACAGAGAGACAGATTTCCGAGAAGTCATTTAGAGATCCACTGTAACAGTAATTCAGTGTGACCATGCAGACAGAGAGAGACAGATTTCCGAGAAGTCATGTAGAGATCCACTGTAACAATAATTCAGCGTGACCATGCAGACACAGAGAGAGAGAGAGAGATTTCCGAGAAGTCATGTAGAGATCCACTATAACAGTAATTCAGCGTGACCATGCAGACAGAGAGAGAGATTTCCGAGAAGTCATGTAGAGATCCACTGTAACTAATGCAGTGTGACCATGCAGACACAGAGAGAGAGATTTGCGAGAAGTCATGTAGTGATCCACTGTAACAGTAATTCGGTGACGCCAAGCAGACAGAGAGACAGATTTCCGAAAAGTCATGTAGCGATCCACTGTAACAGTAATTCAGTGTGACCATGCAGACAGAGAGATACAGATTTCCGGAAAGTCATACAGAGATCCACTGTAACAGTAATTCAATCTGACCAAGCGGACAGAGAGAGATAGATTTCCGAGAAGTCATGTAGAGATCCATTATAACAGTAATTCAATGTGACCATGGGGGTGGGGGGGTATATGTGTATTTTTTCCTGAAAAGTCATGTAGAGATACATTGTTAACATTAATTAAGTGTGACCATGCAAACAGAGAGACAGATTTCCGAGATTCANTTTTTTTTCCTGAAAAGTCATGTAGAGATGCACTGTTAACATTAATTGAGTGCGACCTTGTTAATAAGAATGTTGGGCAAGTGAGGTGGAACTGCGAACGATTGAACTTGAACGAGGGTCCCACATCTAGTTTAATCACGAGAATAGACTTTGTTTTGGAGTTGTGCATGGTATTGTCCTACATACAGTATAAAGCGGTAACATGGTATCAAATGCCACAGGGTAGGTTTCAGCTGAGCTCGTATAGAGTGCAATGGCCAACTTGCATGAACACGGCGATGGATTTCCAGGTTGCATAAAGACTGATGAACATTCCTCTTGAAGAGCGAAGCAAGTGTCAGCTTTTCAGTGAATATCCAGCAACCCGTAGTCAATTAAGATTATCATGCAAATTATCCAAAATAGGCCTCTGTCACCCATATGTTTGGCCGTAGGCCCATGTTCTGATCCAGGAAACATATCACTAAGATATCTTGAAGCGGGCGTTTATTTAAGAAGCTAAGGGGGCTAGTAACTGTCGACATAAGGGATTTGTGACGCGAATTGGTGCAGTCCTCAATGGTAAATATAAATAACTTGAGGTTCTGAATTTATTCTGGAAGTCAGCTGTCTGTCTAAGGTTAACTTAAGCAGGAAAATGATGGACGTTTGTAATGTTTTGGATTGTATTACGTTTGATGTGCTACGCCACCCGACTCTCTCTCTTTGAAGATTACATTTTGTGTCACAAGTCCTTGAGCTTTTATGGATGTCAGTGCAAGACAGTCATAAGTCCCACTTTTCATCTCATGCCAACGTTTTATGACCCACTTGCACAATGAACGCATAGTATAAAGTATTTTAGTAGCGCAGTCCAATTCGACCCCAGGGGCTTACGGTCCAGAGAGACGAAGGGGATATGAATCACGTTTCTTTTATAATTCCATGTCTCAGAAGGGGCACCCGACATACAATGGTCCCCAAACACAAATTCCGTTCCCGTCCACTTGCTACATGGGCAGGAGGCAGAAACCATCGCTAGTTGTTAGGGGCAGTTGGACCTTCCGATATAAATGAACTGCTCATTCTTGTCTCTACCAGCGTAGAATATTTATATGTATATGTGTGTTCTAAGGAACGACGTATCTCATGTTGAAGTTTGTTTAAATGTCTATCCCCAAATTCCAGTTTGACCGGCCACTTAGATTGAAATTGAAGAATACTAGGCCGTTAACGGCGATATATCATGAGCTGTACTTGTCAGATCATCTCATTGGCTCTGACTGACACCGCTGTCCCGTGATCCCTTGAGATGGGCCATCATTTCTACGGTACCTGAGCTTAATCTCCGAACTTAATCCTTACGCCAAGTATTGTCATAATGGGGTGGTGCAAACACAGCCTGCCATATTATGACTTTTTGACAAACATTTATTGTTTTAACGTACATTCTTACCCACTGTCAGACCACTTTGCAGCCTTTTATTTATTTTCTATGTGATTATATGATCTCTGCAAAAGATGTTTTACCTTGAGATTTGCCACGTGCGTATAGTTGTCGGAGTTGACGTGCCTTTAAGCCCACTCTCACATAGAACGCGGCTCTGTTGGAGAGAAGTCTGCCCTAAGGGCATTAATTATTTGCTGAGCGATTACGTACCTTGACAGTCCGCACTTCCCAAATATTCTTCATAAAACTTTCATTACGGAATATTCTGAACAGATCCGATAAAATTTAGTACTAAAATGTATGGGGAGAGTTTTATGTTGGTTCGTATCGGTCCGGTGTAAAGCCTGCTTTTGCATGGAGTTGCAGTTAAACTTAGTAATTCTTGAACCAAGGTGCTTCGTCCCAAGAATTTGTAGTCTGCGCAACGTAATCAAAAAGAATACACTAATATATACAGTTTTATTTGACTTTTTTTTTCGATGCGCCGAATATTTGAGGAAATTCAAGGAAATCGGTATATAATTTGTGTTCCTACGCCTTGTAGGTTTATCTCCGTGGCCCTAGTCTGGCAACAGTTATACAGTAAAACTTGGTTATAGCGACATCGGTTTCTGCGACGCCTTGTCTATTGCGTCAAATATTCAATGGTACGAACTAATTCCTCATAAAGCAACTGTTTTTATACCTTGCTTAGTACGACATGCACAAATGCATCAACCTTGTATGTAACGTCATTTTCATTCCTGAATTTCTCTGATATGGACATTGAACGTAATTTAGAAAGTGTGTATTGGGCAAGTAACAGGAAACAGATGAAGATAACTGATTACTGTACTCGTATCTAGGTACAGTAAGGCACAACAATTGATGTAATCTACTGTAATTTGGTGAGTGGGCCTACGTTTAATATACAGTATTAGTGCGGTGTGTATTGTCAGTGAAAAGCGCTGTAATATGTCTTTGATATTACACATTTGGGCAATTCCACGTTAATGTTACGTTAGTCTGTACTTAACTACGTATTTCACTAAAAAATGCAACATTTTAACTCGGTTTTTGGTAGATTTTTACGTGACTAACATAAGGCTACTGTGGAAGTGCCCATTTCGGTTACAACGACATTCGTTTATAACGACACTATTTTTAGGTCCCTTTGATGACGTTATAACCAAGTTCTACTGTACTTGCAGAAATAGACTTGTTTGCAATGACTGAACTTCACTGCCACTGCCGAACGACAGATAACGACTTTGGAAAATGGAATACACGTTTTCAGTCTTGTACTTAAAGTCGACCCAGGCTTATGCATATTTTACAGCTTGAACTTATCCTCGTCTGTAGATGGATCGAAATGTTATCCCTCTTGTGGCAAGCGTTGACAGGGCTGCAAGTCAGAACATTATAAGTAATACTTTTTATTTTAATTTATTTTTGGGTTTGCACGTTGGAGCTCATTAATACATGTCGGTAGCGTCAGCAGGCGCCAGTAACTGTGTGACAACAGAGAAGTGTACATGAAGGTAGGACATTAAAGCTGTCGAGTTGTTACTCATTTGTTTTTGTTTTCTTTTCAGGTAAGTCAACGGCTCGTTTCGCTGATGAAAAATGTGAATATCGGTGATGCTGTGTAACTTCTCCAATGTAAGTGTCTGTAATAGTGCACTCAAATTTACACACGATCTGCGAACTGTGATATATCTGGCAGAGGTGAAAAACCGGAGGGACTCGCCAGATACCTGACCGACTTGTTACTTTGTGTCTGGGCGCGTCTGAAGATACACAGTTACTCGTATTATCCAGTGATACATTCTTCATTCAGTAAGCGCCGGGATAGCGCAGCCGGTTATAGTGACTGGCTACTGAGTGGACGCGTGGGCACGAGGTAGCGTAGTTGGTTGAAGCGCTATGCTACAATCCGGAAGGTCGCGGGTTCGAGTCCCGATGAGGTGAATTTTTTTTCAATTGACCTAATCCTTCCAGCCGCACTATGGCCCTAGGGTCGACTGAGCCTCTAACAGAAATGAGTACCATAAATCAAAGGGCGGCTGGCGTTTAAGGCTGACTACCTTACCGCCATCTGTGAGCCGAATGTCTACATAATGTGAGACCCTCAACGTCTCACAGCCCAATGGCTCTCCATGGCCTGTTACAGGGATAGCGTTAGTTTTTACTTTCTCGACGGAGTTCGGGTAGAGGTCAATAATTTTCACTTCTCCGGTTGTCCAGACCGGCTTTGGGGTCTGCCCAGCCTCCTATCCATTGAGTACCGGGGTCTCTTTCCCTGGGTGTAAAGCGACCTGGGAGTGAAGCTGAGTCAAGAAAGTGTGGTTCTATACATGCGCTCCCCCATACGCCTTCATGGCGCAGTGCTTAATTAGTTGAGTACAGGGACAACCTTACCTTTACCTTTTACATTCAGTCAGTAGACTGGCGAGTGCGTTTCGATGTGTGCGGCGAAGAGGGATTGTGAAGTACTACATTACGATTCTTTCACTCGCCTGTCTGTAAGGTTGAGTAGCTCTGGATTTACTGAGAGGGTATTCAGTTATGCGTTCGGGAACTGAACGCCAAAGGCAGCTTGAAGGAGTGGACGGAGCCCGACCACCCAGCGTTTTGTTTCGACTCCTTTGTCACGAGTTCAGCCACCATGTATATCTTGAGTAGACGCTGCTACGTGTATCATTAGTACGCCCCACGAATTGAGACAAGATTGGAAAGCGTGTACCCTGTTATAAGCAGAATTTCATGTTTTCGTTGTAGTATATTAAGCTTCTTCAGGTCAACAGTTTGTGATAGGTGTACATAAAAATGGCCATTTATGAACCCTTGATAAAGTAAGGTAAAAGTAAAGCTGTCCCTGCGTTAACTAAGTAACACCATGAAGACGTATGGGGAGTGGATGTATAGATCCACGTTTTCTTGACCTCGGTACTTCTTGGAGATGTGGTAAGCGACACGTCCCTGCCGCTTTACCACTAAGGGAAAGAGCCCCCGGTTCCCTTTGGATGGTAGGCTCGGTGCAACCCAGAACCGGTCTCGACGTGGCACGGTTAGTGGACGGCCGGGTTGGGGGCCGGGAAAACAGACAGAACTATCGACAGATTTATGCAAGAACTAATATAAAATGTCGACGTGCAACATTTCACTAGTTGTGAGGTGACACAGCAAACAGGATTGCTGTATGGCAGACCCAAAATCCGTAGGAATTGCTATAAAAGTGGAGTGGACTTCGATGTTTCATTTAGCGCTGAAGCTGACCACTCACCTCCATATAGTGCCGAGGGTATGCATACGTGGGGCTGTACCTCGACTTCCCCAAACGTGTCAAGGGAACGGAAATCAAGCACAAAAAAAAAACTCCGTGGTCTGTAGTCCGCAAGCGAGCTATACCGACGGGGCGACTGCCACGTGTCGGCGAAATTAGTGGGAACTTTTGCGGATAGAGGGTGTCGCGTGCTCGGCGCAACGGATCCTCACGGCCGTTAATCTCGGTTTTCTAGACCGGAGCCGCTATTTCCTTGAAATAGCTTATTAGTTATCCTCTCGAGGCTGAGTCTATCCCGTTCCAGACCCACTACGTATCAGAATATCTGGTAGCGCCGGGAATTCTGAATTTGTAGCCAGGAACTCTGGCCACTAGGCCACAGTCACAACGACGTTTATGTTTTTCACCTATTTGAACGTAATTACATTTAGAGTGCACGTATGCAGAGACCTCTGTATGCTGCCATTCATCATTGTATCCCCTCGCCTGTTACTCGGTTAGCTCTACTTCTCACTGCGCACCCAGCCTCTGCAATTGATACAGTCGTTAAGTGGACCAGGAAACTGTTATAAGCGTAGTAAAATTAATCCGAGGTTACAGGGCTGTCACATTCAGTCTTCCATTTCACCACTGAACGGCTTTCTTACCTTAAATGTATTTCTGGCACTTAAACATATTTTCTCCCGAAGAGCATGGAGTGAACATGTTTCGACAAGGCAGTGTCCGTCATTTGCTTACGTTTTACACGCCCGAATTTTTCAGTGAATTTAGATTAAGTTTGCTGTCGCTGTTCGACGTCATAGTTGTCTCACGAGCTAATCTTAGTTCTTAATGGCAATCCCGAAGGAGCGTCATCACAGTGATGAATGTATTCCACCTACAAAATAGTTCTCTTCTACTAGTTTCTTTTTTATTTGATGAAAATTGAAATTGGTCATTGTTCCTTCTTGTTTTACTCCCGTCTGCTGTTTTGAAATTTATTTTCAACGAATTAGATTGTTAATCATTTTAACGCAGAATTTCTCTCTCAGCGTTAGAGGTCGGTTATATGAGGAAGAGTCAGTAAGTAGGTCACAAATGAATATAAAACGTTAAGAATGTGATATTCGAATCTGAGAGAAAAACATTTGGTTCTCATCTTATCCTCCACCAACATTGATACGCGTGTCCCATTGCTTCTTGAATGCGCAGAAACCTGCAGCATAGAAGTCTTTTGACTGTTATCTTAACCACTTCCACACCTCCATTTCATCACCTGCGACTTTTGAACGTCGTTGAGAGAATTTCTCGACCCAGCTGTGAACTGCTTTACGTGACGAACCTTTCCCACCGTAAACACGAAACTCTGCCTTATGAATATCCTTTGCATTGAGTTCTTTTGCCCACAAAAATCGCACAACAGATTGTTGCTGTTCGATATTATACTCCTCGAACACGGTCGCCATTTTGACCGCTGAAACTGCGCATGTGCGTCTGCTGTCTAGACTTCCATGGAGCTGGACTCTACTGGTACCTAGTGATACAGATAGGAAACCTAGTACATCAGTTACAGATGTTTTACTTACATTCACGACCTATTTATTGACGCTTCCTTGTTCATTTGCTGTGCAGTGCAATAGTGGTTTCCTACACCTCTTTGATAAGGTAGACGCTGGGGCTCATAGGACTGCGACCATATCTGAAGGTCCTACCAGATAACACAAAAAGACGGAGGCACACATTACGGGCTAAGCTAGTTTCATGCAGGCCAACATTACAGGCTAAGCTAGATTTGAACTCATATGCCTAACGGCTTCGTCATTTACATATTCCCCATTGCAGTACTTAACAGCAGTCTCTTTAATTTAGTTGCAAGCTCTTGTTTTTGTGAGGTGCAGATGGGTGTACCCGAGTGTCGCGTTTGTAGACCATGCCTGCTTATGACAGTAAAATACTGGAAAATGTGTCACTTTTGTAAGGCAGATTTGGGAACTCCTGACGTGGGACTGGTCGGTTTTATTGTCGTGCTGTCTTGCATACCTTGTCATGGCTACGACGCGCGTTGTTTGAGTTTTGTTCGGGAGTTACTCGATTCGAATGTTGGGACACACCGTCGCCTACCCGGACTAGAATCCAGTATGAGGCTACCCATGCCCTCCGCTCTTCATACGTAATCTTGCGGTTCATACAATGTTATGAAATAGAATTCCTGTTTTATAGACGTTCTCATCATTTTACAAAATCTGTTTTATAAAATTACAGTTTCATGTTTTTTTACCCATTTGCTGTGCTGGTGTCTATTGCCGTCTTAATCTTAAAATCTTGGGCTAATATCCACCACATTATATTGTTAAGATGGATCTGCGCTGGGCATCTTTTTATGGCTACCAGCTGACGTCATAGTAATAGCTTTTAATAGTTGGCAGCATGTATTAAGCAGTTTTCCTTCTCATCGATTGATGTTATGTCATTGTGAGCTGGGAGCTGCTGATCTAGTCCAGCGCTCCGCGCGTGCAGGTGTAATCTCATTGCCCATGTTTTGTGGCAGTATTTCGAGACTGGGCGCTTCTATTTTTTGTGTTATTTGAACGTAAAATAGTTTATTTCTTAATGTATACCCTTCGATAGGTGGATCAATACTGCAAAGGATTATGTACTCTATAATAGCGAACGAGCGAGAATTGAAATTCGCTTTAGATTGAGATCTTTTTCAGTCCGTAGAGGTTATGTGGAAGTCGTAAAATATGTGAATACGGCAGTGAAGCTCTGACTTCCATAACTTATTTTCATGATTCCCAGTTGTAAAGTGTTGGGGACATAAATGCCAGTCAGGTTGAGGACATTCTAAGATTTAATTGCTACTCGGCGGGTGTACAGGTAAGCCTGCTGTATGGCGAAAGGGCGTGAGCCTTGCTCTAATACTTCACTTTGAAGATCGGCTGACATAAGCCACTGGAATCAGCATTGCTTATATGAAGCAGAATATGTGAACATCGTTGGCCCATTTCACTATGAAGCCGAGTTTCAGGAGCGAGTGAAAAAACAGAGAGACTGCTGCCGTGTTCGGAAAGGACCTGTTGCAGATTGCAATATTTAGATAACGGTCTTCATAAAAACACGTGACCTTTTTTCTCTGCTTATTGTCTTTAATTTAGATTTACTCATACTGCCAAGACAATTTCATCAATATATGTTGCTGTTGTTGAAGCAGAACTAACCCGAAGAAGTAGATGCGGTACTCATTGAAAGCTGGGGAGAGTGAAGGAAACTGGTGATGGAAATCAATTCAGGTCCTGACAGTGACAAACATTTGTAATTCATCATTGCAAACTTAACCTTACTAATATATTCTTATCCGTAAAATTAACTGTACAGCAACACAGTATTGGAATCATTTAAGTTAAAATTACGTGACGAGATAAGATTTTTGTTCTGCTGGTATGGGAGTATATAAATTTTAATTAATGTGATTTTGATACATTATACTGCAGTTAGACGCATAGTGCATTTAAATAAGGACATCTCAGTGCTTCTAACTCAGCAAGAATAAGGTTTTAACGATAACAGAAATTATATGTAACATTGAATCCAGATGTTGTTTGGAACGTGTCACATAAAACAGACAAATAGAGGAGATACGAGGCCGAGGCACCCAACTTTTGTAATTTTCTGTAGGTGATCGTGTATGATGTGTGCCGAGCAGTTTACCTTAGTCAAGAATATGTCTGAGCTCGCTGTATTGTGCCAGGGGAACGAAGATCACCTATTTGGAAACGGCAGAAACAAGTCAGAATTGTATTCAGATTATATTCATGGGATGGTTGCAGCAGTCATATTCAGAATATTGTGATTTCCTGTTTCGTATCTAAACACGAAGAAGTTACAGTTGAATGCCATATATGCTTCACCTGTTTTTTTTTGTATGGGCGAGCAACTTGGTCTCTGGCTGTAAGCAAAGAGCATAGATTGAATGTGCCCAGTAAGGCGCTGAGAAGACGCAAGAGAGGGAATGTAAGTGGAGTTTTACAATTTCTACTCTTTGTGAAGCAGTGTTTATTATTAGTATGAGCAGTTGGGCGGGCAGGTATCACGCACGGACAGATGCGTATCGACTTTTAGTTGGAAAACCTGAAGGAGGAGGATTGTTGGAGAAGCACAGCGTGAGCGTGTGGGAAGGTTCGAACCACTGGCCCACTCCCGTTTCTGAACACAGGTGCGATTCTTCGGGTACCACGAAGGGCGAAGAATTTCTTTACTGTATGAGCGACCTAGCCTCTAAAGGATGGTCCCTGGGTTTCCCCGTTAGATTGAAGGTTTGGTGTGTTGCGGAGTTGTGCAGCTTATGCTCCCATAGCTGTAGGATACGTCTTACTTCAGTTCTATTCGTCGTCGGTTGCTTGCTTGATGGTTCTGAGTCTATCGATTTGTGGCGCACATTGTGAGCGCTTTGTTTTGTCGCGTGACCGACTAGGCGTAGAAAATGATATACCACTTGTTTGTGTAGTGCTTGGAATTCAGTGACGGTTCTCGTGAAACGGCGAGATATTGATGCTTTCCAATGGCGAAATCCGTATTCATTCCCATGGAATTATTACCTCAGTTAAGCAGTAGCAGGGCCTGGAGACACATATTGCAGATATATTTATAATTTAACCAGGTTTTAACTTCCTGACAGTCCTCCTTGAGAAGCTGACAGCTGTTCTGCCCGTTGAAGAGAAATCCTGTCTTTTAGGGAAACCTACACTGTTCTTCACATAACGCCACAATAAAAAATCCACTGGTGTTAAATTTGCGACCTAGGAGGCCAAGCGATTGGTCCACTTCTGCCAATTCATATCCCAGCCATCTCTCTGTCCAGGTGATCCCTATCACGGTGGCAAAAAAATGGCGGCGTATACGCGTAAGCCGGGCATGGGTAAGAAAATACTTTCAGAGTTTTCCTTACCGATGACATAAACCGGATACACGTATGACAATTAGTTTCCGAGATATAATTTTTTTATTTTGAATACCTTTCTCCCGGACACCCTGTATTGTACTGGACGCCGGGACGTGGTGCGATTCGCATTTGGATCTGGGAATTAACAGCAGAATCTGTGTAATGTGCTGGTCTGAGAACATGTATAGTTCCACCGTAAATCAATATATAAACAGTTGATGTCCGTAAGGCGTATGCACTTAGAAGGGTGTAAGTTAAATGATAAAAGTTTCACGATTGTTTCGTCTCTCTTGAACCTACATTGCTCTGTGTGTTGGGTACAGTGTCCGAAACCGTTACGAAATTTGTGACGATAATGCCATTTACGACCTGCCGTATCTTTACAAGAGCGTATTTTTGGTTGTTGCATATTCTTGAAATCTTGAGTTGTTACACTGCGTAACTTAAAGACTGGGTAGTATAAAGTGTTTATGAAGATGTTTATAGGTAACTGGAAAGAATATGGCAGCTGCGTGAATATGTATTTTAGAATTTCGTTGTGTGCTGATATGTAGAATGCTGATCACGGTGGCCCTGCGGTCTAAGGCATAAAGTGTCTTCGCTCGCTCGAAGGCTGGAATCGTGGGTTCTGATCTCACTGAAGGTATGGATGTCTGTGTGCGTTTATTCTGTTTGTGATGTCCTATGTGTAGGTAGCGGCCTTGCGAAGGGCTAGTCACTCGTGCAAGGAGTCCTACCGTGGGGGGATTGCGAAACTGAAGAAGAGGCCGAGACCCAACAGAAGGGCTGTAGAGCGGTTGATGAATGGATGAATGTGGTAATGAACGGTATGTACACTGTGACAGATGCTAGTACTATTACGAGTGGTACTATGCTCACATTGTATCCTTCGAAATCTTCAGCGTTTCGCACAAACGGCTGGTTTTTGTAAGACTGTTATTTAGAGGTCCGGATTAGTGCTCTGTTACCACGTTCGCCTGCGTTACCGCCTTGCCACAACAGTCTCTCTCCAGTTAAACGTGACTAAAGGAATAGAGTTTCTGATTTCAAGTTGTTGGTGTTAATTCTCATCCTGTGTTGATACACCGTGTTGACGCAGGCGATGTTGAAGACGTTTCGGAAGTACATGCGGCCTCCATCGTCAGAGTTTTAAGTATGTAAGATCGCCGACTTTCTGTGTATGTGTGTCAAAACATTATTTCGAAAAGCATACAGGGAGGGGGGGGTTGGCGCCTCGTTTTGGCCACTGAGGCATTGTGCTTGGAGGGTTGTGCAGACGCCCCTTTTAAGGTCCTAACGTAAAGGTAAAATTTCCCCTGTGCTTAACTAATTAAGCACTACGCCATGAAGGCGTGTTGGGGAGTGGATGTATATATCCACGTTTTCTCGACGTCGGCACTAGTTGGAGATGAGTGGACAGTGTCACGCCCCTGCCGCTTTACCCCCGGCGAAAGAGTTCCCGGTACTCGTTCGGTAGGATGTTGGGTGGGTCCTACAGCCGGTCTGGACGGCGTGGAGAAAATTCTTGACCTTACAGGGACTCCAACTCCGAACCCTCGGTCGTCCAGTCCATAGCCAGTCGCTATACCGACTACGCTATCCCAGCTCCCTTTAAGGACCCGAGAGTGCAAAGAAATCTCATCGGAAACTGATATTATAACGTTACAAGGTTACGCCTAGTGAGTTCATGGGCGGGTGACTCTTCGAGAACGTAACTTGCCGATATAATTATTTATGCACTCCAGGGCGTCTGTGTAACCTTCCCGGTACCCTGTCCTTAGTGGCATAGACGAGGTACCAATCCCCACTTTTATCTCCCCCTCCAACCCTTTGCGTTTCAAAACAGGCGGCGTACACATTGCGACCCCAAAGGTGCTGGTAGCTCCAAAACGTCGGCAACATCGTCAACATCCACGGTTTAACACCCCAAGAACAGAATTTACACGAAGAAGTAGAATGCCTCATCCACACAATGTCAGTTTATAATCCGACAGTGAAGCCCGATTTTGCTTATGGTTTTGCGTGTGCTTGACTTGCTCTTACTTTGCCGTAAGATGGAATCTTAGTCGAGGCAGGCAGTTCTAACAGGTTACTGTGATTTGTGGCCCATTTAACTACACCGTCAGTAGCTGTGATGATTAATGGATAAATTAATGTATTGTTATTATTATGATCGTTCATCCATTTGTTGGGCCTGGTCGCTTTTTCAGTTTATTGACGTATTCACAGTCGGTATGCTTCCTTAGACTGGGGATCAGCCCGTCGCAAGGCCTCTACCTACACAGAATAAATGCACACGGACATCCGTGCCTCAAGTGAGATTCGAACCTACGAACCCAGCGTTTGAGAGAGCGAAGACAGTTCATGCTTTAGACCGCGCTGCCACTGATTGGTTAAGCCGATAGGATTAGGAAGGAAGATGCGCCAAAGTTTGTGGCATTTTCCCTCCGTTTGCCATGTGGGACGGATACTTTCGGAGTGAAGCGGCCGTGTTGTTTGTGTGACTTAATGTTACCACTACCAGAAGTCAGTGGAAAGCTAAGTAGAGCAAACGAGGAAGGGATCGTGTTGTTCATGCCCGCCATCTGTTGTTTAACTACGCTGTCAGTATCTAGCGTCTGATGATAAGCTAATTAACGAGCGCCACTTTGTCCACCACACATCACGTAACTTGATTTCGGAGATCGAATTCGGGCCGCCGCAGTAGGAAATCGAATACTAATCGCCTGAGTTACGGCACGGCCATATCTGTTGCTACCAAAGCGGAGTGTAGGTAAGGCTCCAGACATTCTTCACCTCGGCGCGAAATGGATATGGGTTGTCAGCTGCATGCCCTGGCCGCGATAAAGACGTGTGACATCACGTGTGATATGGTGAGGGTGAATCCCCGCAAACGGCACCAGATGTAATCATCATAGTCGTGAATAATTTCAGAGATAAACTTACCGCCGGAAAGACATGCTTGGTCATGTTATGTTTCCTGTATTAATTTGTTTTAAAAAGATGGATACTACGTAGACATTTTAGATGCTAGCATTGATGTTGAGTTAGTTTTCTTCATGTGTTTCGTGACCCCGCGGGAGTTGAAATGACTTCTAGAAACTGCGGGTGTATATCCCGCGGATTGTAACAGGAAGCAGTGAACTCGACATTTCTCTCGGCCTTGTAATTAAACGCGAGCATACCGAATTAGCACCTGGGCACGAATTACACATGACAGTGGGTTTCCATTGTGACAACTATTGGCGCTTGAGATAGTTTCAATTATATTATTACGTGACCACAGGGGTGCCCGTCACAATTTCCAGCGGAGGGGGTCACGTCTGGTGCTGTCATGTGGGTCAGGCATATCCTGTTGTCACTAACCAGAACGGATCGCTCAAAGCGGGTGTCTGCCTTTCGCCTCCGCTGTTCTCCTCGTCAGTTGCACAGACTTCCCTCATCCGATGAACTCGTCAGTGTAATTCTGTTACAGCGCTAAACCCTAACGATGTTTGGTTTTTCCGAATCAAACTGCATTGAATATTAAAGTTGTAGTTTATTCAGGAACCCGAGCACGAAGAATTACGTTGCGAATGTGTGTGTCACTCGTTATGTATAGTAAAAAGGAACCCCGTGGCCTGTAGTGCGCAAGCGAACTATACCGACCGAGCGACCGCCGCTTGTCAGAGAAGCTAAGGCTACCTTTTGCCGATAGATGCTGTCACGTGGTCAGCGCAACGGATCCCCACGGCCGTTGATCTCGGGTTTTCTAGACCGGATCCGCTATTTCCTTGAAATAGCTCTTCAGTTATCCTCACGAGGTTGAGTGGACCGCGTTGCAGACCAACTACTTCTAAGAAAATCTTGTAGCGCCGGGAATCGAACCAGGGACCTCCGGATCTGTATCCAGGAACTCAGACCACTAGACAACAGATGGTAAATCGCATCGCTGTACTTTGGCACACTTCTGAACTCGAGGAAGCTATGCGACACAGTACTGAGTATTTATTGTACAAGAGAGAATTTACGACGCGGGAATTATCAGTCATAATACATAATTTTGAATTCTTCCCCCCCCCCCACATCCCTTCCTGGCTTAGCTTCTCGCGCCTGCTTCAGGTGGTGGACGTAACTTAACAGGCCTGCCTCGATGGCATGTTTGTATGTCGTAACATAAAGACTTCTGGGATTAACTCATAATACCGACTTCCCCTTTGACAGATTTCCAATTCCACGTATCTTGTGTTAGTAGTGCAGCATCAAAATAATGTAAATTTGTAATTGAATAGTTAAATGCAGTTCATCTTACGGGTTGTCGTGCTTTGCTTAGTCTCTGTGTTTCGTAAAACTTGCATATTATTGAAGAGTTATATCTGCCGCTGCCACACTGAATATCATTTATGGGGTGAACACCTGTGCCGAAGACAGGCTTGAAGTCATGAAAATTGAATTGAATGCATTGCAGTGCTCTCCTCTGATATATGTTTGAATAAAATATCAGCCTCTCCTGTGTACACTGCAACCAGCCCAAGCACTGGGTCAGAGGGGAAACCCCAACTTACAAACCAATATTGTCATATTAGCTTGTGCTCATTTTCAAGTATTATTAGAGCGATTAAGTCGAATATGAGATGACAAGGCATATGGCATGAATGCGATAAGAAACAACAGCGTATGCAGGGTTTTGGTGGGAGAATGTAAAGGAAAGAGTCCACTACAAAGACCTAATTATAGACAACGATAATATAAATGGGTTATTGGGGAAAGAGATGGTGGACTTGGGCTGGACTCTTGTGGCTCAGGATAGAGACCAGTGCGGACATTTGCGATCACGGTGGGATTTCGTAAGATGCAGAGAGTGGCTGAGCAACTGTTGAGTTATCAAGGACTTATTTCCATAGAGGTAGTTATGGATGTGATACTGTGCTGCCTGTTCAGGGATTTCACACTCTTCAGAGACTTTGATGGATGAGTGTGGAGCAGTGCCGCTCCGTCAACCCCGATTGAAGTCAAGGGCTGGGACTGGGTGTCCGCGCTGAGAAGACGGTTTAAGCGCCCGAGCTGTGGCACGGTCTAAGTGATGTTAGGAACACTGACTAGAGTAGGTGCAATTCGTGTTGTGGAATATGCAAAATGCTTTAGGAGGACAATGACAGTATTAACCAAGACAGTTTTGAAGCACGGTTGATCTCTGGGATTTGCATTAGGCGATTGCGAAAGCACTTTTGTTACGATGCCATTATCCTCGTGATAAATACAGGTGTTATAAACGTAAGGGGGTTGGTGACTCAGTGTAATATCCGTATTGTGTGAGAAAGTAGGCCTAATGCTTTTGTGAGTTCGTAATAGGCCTCTACGCCAATACCGCCGTCTCGGGCGATTTTCGTATTCTTCGTGTAACTCGACGTCATATAACCAACGGAGTCATAAATGCATTGTTAAATAGACTATTAGGTAAACACCCTCTGCCCGCAAAAGCTGGCACTTAACTTCGCCGATAAGCGGCGGTCGCTCCGTCGGTATAATTTGCTTGCCGACTACAGGTCACGGGTTTTTTTGTTTTTAGATAAACAGTAGCTCTCAGAATCCAGGGATCGTCACGCGTTCTGTTGTATAGTGCCTGCAGGTAGCACATAATGGGGGATCCCGATTATTCGTTACCATAGATTTTGTCTTCGCTATTGCTAGTAAAATGTCGTATGTTTCGTACGGTATTGGGAGCGTGCATTGAAAGTTTGAGAGCGATTGTAATTTAATCGTGACTGTTCGGTATGGGCCCAACTCCTGCCGTACAGGAAATTAACGTCGAACTTTGTATTTTTAGCCCACTTTTCTTATTTTTTAAAAAAATAATGGAGGCTTATGAGCTCACCTTGCTGTCTTTGTGTCTGTGGATCTGAGCCCCTCCCCAGTTACGGAAAACTGGAATATTGGAGGCCCATTTGTCACCATATGTATACTCTCTGTCGTTACTGGTCAACGGCTTAGCAGAAGAATTGTTTGCGTCGTTTGCTGTGCCCTCCATGTATTAAAGAATGTAGGCGAATAATTCTTCCCCGAACTTACTCTTCTTTATCGAAAAGGTGTACGTAACGATGCTGTCAGTGTTTCTGAGACCGTGGAAGGGGACGCGATCTGATATATTGGATCGCTAGAGGAAAATCACGAAATACGTCAGGATAATTATTGTTCTGGCAGAAATTAAAATCAAGCGTCCCCCGAATAAAACAAGTGTCATCACTTAATCCAACCCGCTCGATGAAAGTGAGGCTTATCGTGCGTACTATAAGACCATAAACATTGTTTTAAATCATGTTTGTCTAGCGTGATAACTGGCGTATTCCTGTGTCTGTGAGAACAGTTTTATACCTGCAGTAAATGAATATACAAGTCAGAGAGCCCTACATATCGTGTAGACTACAAGCGCAACTGAAATTGAGTTTTTACATAAAGCTGACTTGCATCACATTTCGAATGTAAGTTTTGTTCAGGCAGGCCTGTCGTGTCACTTACGTGCGAAAGCGATTATATTATTTGTGCGCGTCATTGTTTTGAAAGTTCCTGTCTTCAGTTTGTGCTAGATTGAATCATTACTTCATATCTGCCATACACAATTTGTGTTAGACGCTTCGTAAGTAGGTTTGTCAGGGGACGTAAATGCTAAGAAAATGAAATAGGCCAGTGTGTTCACGTCTCCACCAGGACGCAAGACAAATTATATATAAAGGTAGCTTGTAGATCCTATAATATATTAAGTTATCATAATTATTGTGCATTCGCGAAGAAATTAATAGCAGATTAAATTCTGAAAACGCTTATTAAGACTCGCCATTCAGAATCGTCGGTCTTCACGCTTCTGGAACAACGCAGAGATTGAGACATACAAAACTAATTTAACCGGTTTGTGTGGGTGTAGAACTTGCTCTCTCATCGTGAAGGTGGAACATAGATTGTGGATGACGTGGACAGTATTTGGACCCAAGGAGTGAACAGCTGGAAATTGAATGAAATTAAATAAATACAGGCACTTAATTAGTGCCCATCAGTCTGTATTATGAGGGTGATCATGTCACGGAGGTTGGAATGGGGCTCGGGGCAGGTGACATGCATGAGATAGTGCAGAGGCCTAGTCGACATTGTCGTAAGGAAGAGACCACGTGAAATACGTAGGGTAGGTTGGAAGGTAATATGAAACGAATCTCTAGGGTGGGAGGATGTGGATTGGATGCAAACCATGCCACGATATTGACTAGTGGCGGCGGATTCTTGTGAACGCCGTAATGAACCTTCAGCGTCCGTAATTAGGAATTTCGCAGCTAGTTAAGCGATCATTAGCTTTCCAATGAGTGCTGCTGTATGGAGTTACCCCACCTACTTTTAGCCTGCTTTCCTTATTTTGAAAAAAAAAATATATACGTATGCTTATGCGATATCTGAAAGCCGAGATTAACGGCCATGGGGACCCGTTACGCTGACCACGCGACACCCCTCTATCCGCTAAAGCTGACACCAACTTCGCGGACAAGCGGCGGTCAAGCGGACTAAAAGGCCACGGAGTTAAGTTATGCGATATCCATCCTGTCTGTGTGTCTGTATATCCCCCCCCCTCACCATCAACGTTTGAATGCCTGAAACAGTCTATGAAACCTGGTATGTATATCATGGATCCTGAGCCTATTTCAACGGCCCTCCCATCAGTCGGTGTGTCTCTGTATATCCCCTTATTGTTGCTAGGTAACGAATAGATACGAAACAGTAGAAGAATTGCTGGACGCGCGGTCCGCGTCGTGTCAGAGGAAAGCAGGTGAGTAGGTCTTGCCCTAACTAATAATATTAGAGAATGTACTTATGCTAGTTTTGCGCGTTCAGAATATCGCGAGCATTGCATTTGTTCTTGTTGTGCACACCTAATGTAAATCAGAAAAGCACGGAGCGGCTGAGAATGACAAGATTGATACAAACTCGATATCAGCTTTAATTTCATAGTGCATGTGACGTGTGTAATGTACCTTGAATACCATTGACGTGCGCAAAAGCCTAAAGAACGCATTTGGATATTGTGGAGGGCAACCTCAGATTTGAGTGCGCTACATGTTCCACTCTCGCTAAATGTACACAGATGTCTCTACACTTTTAGCGTCCAAGGTGTTGTAGATTTTGTGCATCAGTATTGACAGTTTTTTCCGTAGCAGTTAGCAGCCGTAACAGTTCTGTTGACAGCCTTCATTGTCGGTCCTTTTTAAATTCCTTTTCCCCCCATGAACCGGAATTCTCTTAGTCATGGGCGTTACGAATTGATAATTCTTCTCATCCCCTTTGCCGGAGAGGGGAGGCCGTAGACTGCATGTTGCATGGAGTCACTTCTTGGCCATTAACTGGATTGACAGGTGGCAGCGTTGTCACTCACAGTGAGTAGAACGGGGCCATGAACTCTGGGCCAGTGAAGCACTGTTGAGCTGCGTGCGCACCGGTAGAAACAGCCGTTGTTCCCAAACATGTCGAAGCTGATAGACTGGGACATAAAATTCAACGTCAGATCGTCCGCGGAAGATAAATATGAACGTCTTGACCGTCGGACAACACAGGGCTCGATTTTTAAGGTATGTTGTGATAGCAGATGTTGTTTTGTGCCTCAGCGATCGATCGTTTGCGGCTCCGTTTTGAAACGGCCTTTCTTTCTGGGGCGAACTCCAGATTTCGGCTTGTACTTAATACGTTCCTCTTATGGATTTACGGTGTCGAAGCTTTTTTTTTTTTCATTTTGATGATTTTGTACAGATGGTAGATCTCCTTGGACGAGTGATCAGCTCGTGGCAAGGTTTCTAGCTAAACACAGAATAAACACATACAGATACCAAACATTCCTTATGTGAGATTCGAGCCCGCGATCCCGGCTTCCGAGCGAGCGAACACAGTACATGCCTTAGACCAGTGTTTCTCAACCGCCGGGCCCTGACATCAATTATACCGGGTCCTCGTCTTATGAAAGAGAATTTACCGGGCCGCGGTCTCGCAGAGGTTGAGAACCGCTGCCTTAGGCCGCTCGGCTACCGTGACAGGCGATTTCAGCTTGTTCTGAGGGATTTTACGTGCGTTTTGTAGGACATGGTTTGGATATCGACTGTGGAGGGTAGCGGTGGAAAATCTATACTAATAATACCGGTGTATCGAGATATGTAAACAAACGTAATATATACACAGATTAAAAGACGGTGCTTGAAAATGCCTTGTGGGTTTATACGAGGAGTTGATCATTAGAAGAAATTCGGGTTGCTTTATTTCTATATGTGCGCTTGTGGGTATTTGTGGTTCTTTACTCGGCGAGCCTCATGATGCTATTTCAGATTCAGCCCTCGGGCCTTACGATGCGATTTGCAATTAAAGTGTTAATTACCCATACATTTATTTACAGGGACTGCAACATATTCATTCCTGAAGATGTAACTCTGAAATCGAACTTCATCTGTACAGGATATAGAGGGAACGCACATGAATGGAACTCGGATTTAGGGCTATATGGGAAGTTACTGATGATCATTATTACCCCCGCCCCCCCAGTTATAAAAGATTTTAACCCTTGAATCCATACGCCTTATTTGTAAGTCTTGTTATAAATGCAGGTATTTTGCGAAGCCTATAACCCAGCGGCGCATGTTCTTCTGTGAGCAGCCCGTCCTTGAAACCTGAATGAGTGGCAAGGTCCATAAAGTGCAACAAGTTTAATATTAAAGATTGGCTTTACGTATTTCGGCCTTTACTGACCATCATCAGAAGGCATAGAGAACACAGAAATACTTTACGTGTATGGTAACGTAGGGTGTTGAGAGTAGGCTAAAATATTAATACTTCTTTTGGCTTGTTTTGGACTTCATCCATCGTCTGGTATGTAGAAGACAAAAGACCACGACGTTTCGGAGACTGGATCTGTCTCCGTCTTCAGGTGGGTAGGGGAGGATAAACCTACTCAGTCTGTACAAGTGATTGAGACTAGCTCTTTCTAACGGGCCCAACTGAGTAGGTTTATCCTCCCCAACCCACCTGAAGACGGAGACAGAGCCAGTCTCCGAAACGTCGTGGTCTTTTGTCTTTATATACCAGACGATGGATGACGTCCAAAATAAGCCAAAAGAAGTACAGTATACACCATCGTCAGAATCCTTTCATGTCTATCTAAAATATTAATGTAATTCAAACAATTAACTGATACATTTTTAACAACACAGCATATTTTAATTTCATTAATGTTTTAGTTTATTGTCGATTTCAGACGGTAGAAATTCCTTTATGAAAAATCATGTTTATTATACTACTGCGTGGTGTTGGCTGTGCCTTTCCGATGGTGGCCAGTAATGGCCGAAATGGGTTAAGGAACCGTACATATTGATCTTGTTGAACTTGATGGGCCTTACTGCTGAATCGTGTATTAAGAAATGTAACGGCTCAAGATCTGTCTGTTATCAAGTCGGTACTTATTTGTAAGGTTCACTACAAGTCTCGCTACTAGCCCCCAATTTCATTTCTTGTTTTTGTAATGTCGTTGCGTTTATTTCCATTTCAGCGCGAACATTGCAAGGTTTCGATATTGGATGTTTGCAACCTCTTGATGTTACTCTTCGAACGTTAATCTTTTGTAGGAAGATAATAGGGGGTTTCGAGTTAATTGCGTGAGCTACATATCCAGGAAATATGATTGTTACGATTGGATTTCGTTGATTGGTTAAATTAAATGACTAATGGTGATGTAATAAGACTGTGTTTTGTGGGAGGAAATTAAGGTTAACAATTTATATTCAGTGAAGGTTTTCAACGATGTTGGGCACCCTCTATCCGCTAAAGTTGGCAGTAACTTCGCTGACAAGCTGCGGTCGCTCTGTCGGTATAGTTCGCTCGCGGACTAAAGCCACGGAGTTGTTTTGGGCACCGAAACAAATTCCACGTCTTCGCACTGTGTCAGTGTCTCCCTCTGGTAGGGTATGCGCCACACTGTTTATATTGAACTTTGTGCCATGTGCGTTGCTTATAAAGTAGGTCTTGCCTTATCTGTCAGCATTTTCGTATGCCTGTTACTGTACTATACTAACTCAGAGAACTAATAATCATGCATCTTGGGGACTAATAATCATTCCCAGCAATGGGCGAAACTTCCTTAAACTGCTGTGTAACATTTGTTGTGTGAATAGACTGTAGGCGCACACCTGTACCTCTGTGCTACACGAGACGGTAACTAGCACAAATCCGTTGATCCCTTATTTCCTACTTTCTTCTCCCGTCTATTTCTTTCATTTCGCTTTCAGACTTTGTGTAAGATCCCGAAGCCCAAAGGGGCCAAGATAGCGAGCGAAACGCCTTCATCCCCCCCACCCTCTCCCCCACCACCTTCTTGAGACCCTGGCTACGGGAAACTCTCTTTAACCCCCTCGATCCGTTTCCCAGGGAAATCAAATTACAGTTTGCTGGCGCCCGGTATTGGTTGGTACAGTGGCAGCACCTCACAAATGATGTCTCCGACGTTTATTATAACTGTCATTGCTTTGAAAACAGTTTTTCTTTTCTATAAAGCGAAGTGAATTATTGGTTAGCAATATTGTTCAAAGGTGATAGATAGATGGTTGTAATAGAACGGGATTTATTGCGAATTTAGAAGACAACTCTTCTTACAGCTTAGCGTTCCACTTTCATTTATTTTTATCTTATGCCAAAGAGCGAGGTCAGCTAAGCCTGTAGATTGGTTCGTTACTAGCCGGTATAGCTCAGCGGATAGAGTGAGTAGCTGCTGGCCTCAGTACCTTAGTCTGATAGGTGACTGCGTACTGGCTGGGCTAGCTCAGTAAGTTGGCTGGCTTCTTGTCGGGTACCTCAGTCCATGAGGTGACTGACTTCTGGTTGGGATGCCTCAATCAATATATGAATGGCTGGTTTCTTGTCGGGGTACCTCAGTCTGTGAGGTGACTGACTTGTCGTGATACCTCAGTCATTATGTGAATGGCTGGCTTCTTGTCGGGTATCTCAGTCCGTGAGATGTTCTGGTTAGGATACCTCAGTTCTTGAGGTGACTTGACTTCCGGTTGGGATACCTCAGTCTGTGAGATGACTTGACTTCTGGTTGGGATACCTTAGTCGTTATGTGAATGGCTGGCTTCTTTTCGGGATACCTCAGTCATTATGTGAATGGCTGGCTTCTTGTAGGGATGCCTCAGTCCGTGAGGTGACTGACTTCCGGTTGGGATACCTTGGTCATTATGTGAATGGCTGGCTTGTGGTCAGGGTGCATCAGTCTGTGAGGTGACTGACTTCTGGTCGGGAAACCTCAGGCGGTAAAGGGGCCTACTGCAGTCTGTGTAATGGAAGATTCGATCGTTTCTATGCGGTCAGGATTTCTCCTTGCATGCAGGTCGGATGCGAGACCTCTCCGGTTGGCGCTAGTGATCCTTTACAATTATCAGAAATAACATGACTGCGGCAGTCACATCCATGGCGCTAGCGTCCCGAATATTGTCTTACCCACTAGTTCTTATGCACACGACAGCGTCAACCTGTTACCACACATAGTTATCTTACATCTGCGAGGAAGCTTTGTAGTATATTGTAATGGTAGGCCGAAAAATGCACCCCTAGAGATAAAGATCGTAACTAAATCTGCCACACACTTGTTATTAGCAGTTGCCAATCCTTTGCCAGCGCGTTTTACCTGTGGTTTTCCGTTCTTATTCAGTTTTGTCAGCCATGGTGTTTGGTTTTAATGTAGGCCTATTCGCCGTTTTAAATTTGTGTTTGGTGAAGGGGCAGTCATCTTTGGCTCTGATGAATATTAACAGGCCTTCATCGTGTCAACCGCGGTGTCGCCAACCGACGGCGTGCTTCTTGTTCCGTAGTGACCGGGAGTAAAACGGGCGGGATGTGAAGCCGACTACCCAACTTCATATAGTGTTTAGTATCATGTCGTGATGCTTAATTAAGCACAATGACACACTTCACCTTACCATTCACACGTAAGAAACGCGTGGTCACAATAACAAATATTAGTACGTGCTTATTATCTCCAGTCCGCTTGCTACTCGGAAAAAGAAGGCGAAAAAAAAAAACTGGAGTTTTATATCCTCCAACATTTCGGAAGCATACAGTATTTACCCCACAAGCTTTGGCGAAGTTAGATAAGTGTGATTTTTGTTGGTCGTTTCATAAGCGGGTGATTTGTCGCGTACACCTGTAAATACTGGATACACGTAGATTTCAATCGCAGAGTTCAATTAAATATACTTCTTGGCAGTATACCGGCTGTCATCAGATGAGATCCTTTCTGGGATGCACGCTGCTCGTATATACCGTGGTTGATGCGTGCAAATATGTTTCGTCACACGTGCCAGTATTGTTAATCGATTCACGTTTTCTTCTGGCTGTTTGATGGGTTCCATTGCGAACTTGGTCATTGATCTGATGGCGATTATAGAGGAAATGCCACCATAACGTATCGTGCATATATATTGGTGTCATGAATGTGTTTGGTGAGTTGGTTAGCGGGACTTTGATCCTTCCATCTAGATAGAAAACCATGTCAGTTCCGTCTGCCTCTTTTCAGATTCGACAGTAGACCCATACGGTACCTAAGTATACACCATCAGCTATGAGAATGAGGCTGCAGCATCTTCAGTTAAGTGACGTAGGCCGTTAGCGTTGTCTGTTCATTCATTCGTCAGCGGCTCTACAATCTTGTGTTCTGGCCTCCTCTTCAGTTTCGTGATCTTATGTACACAGACAGAAGGATTCCATTGACGAGTGATCAGCCCGTTTCAAGGCCGCTGCCTACACACATGAAAACATAAACAGAATAAACACACAGAGACATGCATGCCTTGACTGGGATTCGAAGCCACAATCCCAGCGTTCGAGCGAGCGAAGACAGTTCATGCCTTAGACCTCGTGGTCACTGTGATCGACCTGTAGGAAGTTACTAGATCGCCAAATATTCATATGTGGGTGGGAAATTCGAACCTAGTACACAAGCATTTACTTCTGTGAGGTTGCCAACGCAAGGTACGACGCAATTTGGTAATGCCTGACCTCTCTGAATAGACGATAGTTGAAGTACGCATGCGTATGCGCGCTGAATCGACTGCAGTATTTGCTGCTAATTCTATTCGTTCAGTGATCTCCATTCCGTCTGGTTTCAGCGGAACTCTGACCCGTTTCTGCAGCGCAGAAAGCGATCTGTGTTCACTGGCCACCTCATGGCACATTAAGGTATCACTATGCGGCGCCACGACGCAGAATAATAAAACATTGGTCAGCGGCATTATACGTATAAACCTTTATAAGACTGACATCACGTAAAGTGAACAGTCCAGTTTTTTCAGTACAGCGTGCTTTAAGAAGAACCATGTAGAGAACGGACATTTTCGCTGTTTTACATGGAACGATTTGAAAGAACAAACAAACAAACAAACAAACTCCGTGGCCTGTAGCCCGCAAGCGAACTGTACCGACCGAGCGACCGCCGCTTGTCAGCGAAGTTAGTGCCAATTTTTTTTTCGGATAGAGGGTGTCGCGTGGTCGCGAGGCTGAGTGGACCCCGTTTTAGACCCACTACTTCTCAGAAAATGTGGTATCGCCGGGAATGGAACCCGGGACCTCGGGGTCTGTAGCCAGGAACTGAGGCGGTCATGATTTGAAAGTGTTAGTCTAAATCAACTTTTAGAAGTCATTGAATTGATGTCCGATAGCCAATTAGAGGTTAACATCAGCCAGTAATAATTTTTGGTTACACTAAGGTTTATGGAGCATATAGAATGTATTTCGTTTGTGTGTGCAATGCATGGGATAGAGGAGCAAAAAATGCATCATAGGAGCATTGATATTCTTGCTTTGCGTGATGTCTCTGTTTGACATAAGCGGGGGAAAGTTCATCGGGTACGTGAATTCGAGAACAAAATTTACAGTGAGTGGACGGTTGCGGAATATGATATTCGAAATTCTAACCGTCACTTTTCACTTTTCTTTTTTAAGTTTTATCTTTTTCATTCGTTTAGTGGGGGGTAGAGTCCAACTGAGTCCACTCGGCACGACGGCCACTGATCGGCCTATTGTAGCCTGCCCCGGGTGATTATGATGATGGAGAAGTTGGTGGAATGTAGATTGGCATGGGAAACGGCAGTACTCGGAGAAAACCCGCCCCAGCGCCACTTTGTCCATCACAAATCCCACTTGAACAGACCCGTGATCGAACCCGGGCCGCCGCGTTGGGAAGCCAGCGACTAACCGCTTGAGCTATGGCGCGCCCCTCTTTTAACAGTTACTACTCTAATGAGAATGAGGCGGCTCATACACGTACGAGTCTGGCTCGGCGAGGAGCCGGGCTCGGATTAATTTCACCACACGTATGGGCGTGGCGACCCACATACGGACGAGTTTGGCTCATTGGACCCCCAGCCGAGTCGGACTCGCGAGCCAGAGTCGTACGTGTATGGGTCCCCTAATACTGTTCTGTATATGCGTGATGTATTACCTTCCTACCGCATGTCGTCTTGTAAGAAACGCCATGTTTGTAACGCCGCCGTTAGATTCTGCGTCTGACGACGTATGGGAGGCCAGCGTCATATCACGTCTTTCTCAGCGTGTGTTTACATTTACTTTATGTGCTCCGTGAAGGGCGTACACGCAGTTGATACTTCTGATTGTAGTAGAGTTTATACTGTTATGGTTACATTCTTGTAAGACACAGGACCGTGTCGTGTTGTTTTGGTGACCTATGCATTTTAATCTGATATCATTAATTCTGAATGTAAGTGGGCATATGCAGATTTATTTGATCTGTCGCTCGCTGTAAGTAGTGCACTTTCTGCATCACTAGATAGAAANCACTAGACATAAAGGTTGAATATTGTGGGTGCTGTACACAGTTATTGGCCATATATGATTCATAAAAATTTTAGTTAATTTTGTGTTTAGTGTGTATAAGCATAGGCTGTGCTGAAGAAGACTTGAGGTTGACGTTTTCTGGGTTACGGCGCTGTGTAGTCCCAAATTTTTTTTGAAGGAACCTGCTTCCGTCGTCTTCAGGGTTCACGATTTCAACGTTGAAGATTTAAGAATCAGTCTGTTCCGGAACGTTGGTTTCTTAGCACCAAAAATGTCACAATGTGGGAGCCCATTATTGGTGCAAAATATCCTACAAAGGAATTTGTCTGTGACAGGTCCAAGCAGTGTTAGACATTAGTTTATTGTGATCACTAAACATGTTACCAGGTACTTTTAAATAAACTGTTTAATTTTGGGCTCCGGAATTGGTTCCCTACTGTAAGTATGAGAAATTTATAGTACCCCGTAATAGGAGCCACCCGTACTGCGATCACGGTGACGATTTTTGATATTTCGTATGTTATGCCCTTAAGACCGTAACGGAGGGTAAACTGGAGCTCCCAGGACGCAAAAAAGTATGCATCGAAGGAATGGTTCGGCAGTGACGCAGTATTAATGTAGAAGAGGCTTGCCTGACGGCGGGAGAGACTGCTTGGAGACGCTGATATAGAACTTGAACCATATGTACTAGCTGCCTGCTTGGCGACGCTGGTATAGAACTTGAACCATATGTACTAGCTGCCTGCTTGGAGACGCTGATATAGAACTTGAACCATATGTACTAGCTGCTACCATAGAAACTAGGACAACAGGAGACATGCTAACGAGTAGAAATCACCTATTAAATACCCTAGGTCGGGGATACAGAAGAGTCAGTATATATGGAACTTTTAGGGGGGGCACCGGGCACTACGCCCTTGGCCATCCCGATGTTATTAGGGACAGTTTACACGGCAGACGCCGCGTTCATCCTAATAGCAAGTCTAGCCACCCCATATCGAGACTGCAGCAAAACCATGGGATCGGCATGGCAGCTGCACCAGCCTTACTGGGTAAGTGTATCCTACTGTGTAATCAGATAGCCAGGGAGCATGAGTAGGGCCCGACCTAGCAACACCATGGGATCGGCAGGTCAGCTGCACCTGTCCTACTGAGTACGTGTATCCTCACTGTGTAATCTGATAGCCAGGGAGCATGAGTAGGGCCCCACCTAGCAACACCATGACATCGGCAGGTCAGCTGCACCAGCCTTACTGGGTAAGTGTATCCTCACTGTGTAATCAGATAGCCAGGGAGTATAAGTAGGGCCCGACCTAGCAACACCATGGGATCGGCAGGTCAGCTGCACCTGTCCTACTGAGTACGTGTATCCTCACTGTGTAATCAGATAGGCAGGGAGCATGCATGAGTAGGGCCCGACCTAGCAACACCATGGGATCGGCAAGTCAGTTGCACCTGCCCTACTGAGTGTGTGTCTCCTCACTGTGTAATCAGATGGCCAGGGAGTATGAGTAAGCCCCTACCTAGGATGTGTAGGACGAATATGACGGGATTAACAAGTTAAATATACTAGAACCACACTTGTTAGTACTGTCTAGATATTAATAATAATGCAAATTGACACCTCGTTGTGTATTGAGTTTATTCCTTCACTTCCACCCCGAAGAGATAATTTTACGGCTAGAGACCGTATGCTGATAGCAACCAGTGCAAATACGCTAAATTTAAGTGTAAACCCCTCCTGTCTAATCCCGTGCCTTGAAATGTCACCCAGTCACCTGTGGATAGAGGTGACTAACTAGATAGGAAGAAAACCCCCTTCAGTTACTCGTATAGTATGGAGGTAGCTCAGGTACGCCGTACCCTAGGTGTCTCCGTACTCCTACCGACCCCCAGACGTAGCCCGCCCTCTTCATCGAAAGGTCCGGTGCTTCACGTCGTAAAATCAGATTACTATCCGCACGGAATTATTTCTTACGTTTATGTAGGAGAGTTACACTTCATAATGCATTAAAAGGGACGTTAATATTAACTGTGCCACAGTTATGACCAAGAGGCAGACAGTGTCCTGTTGACGCCACTGCTGCACCTGCTCATCAAGGCAGCAGCATCAGAGCAACTGCAGCTGCTGAACTACGGACCTCTCACGGGGAACATTGTCTGTGTAATTAACATTATTCAGTAGTGCTCAATATTGCATAGCCTGCCCAGGGGTGTCTGCCTACCCTGTGTATTGGGATTGGCCCCTTAAGTTTGTGTTTATTTATTTTTATTTCTAGTTCATTTTACGTCGCTATGTGTAATACCCGTCCTATATACCCTCAAATAATTGGATGGCAGCGAATACAGAATTTCAAAGGTTGTGTTGGTCTTGGCCAAATTTAAGATACCATTTCGTAATTTGCGCATGGGAGAGTGTATGTATAGATACACTTTTTTGGACTAAGGCACTAGCTGAAGTTGAGTGCTCTGCTACACATTCCTGCCACTTTTAACATCGTGGAAAGGGTCCCCGTACCCATTGGATGGAATGTTTGATGCACCCCAAAGCCGGTCTGGGCAACGTGAAGATAAGATTCCTGACCCTACCGCGACTCGAACTCCGACTCCTCCTGTCGTCCAGGCTGTAGCCAGTTGCTATACGGACTACACTAATGGGTACCGGGGGATCTTTCCCCGGGGATGAAGCGGCCGGGACGTGAAGCTGACAACTCGCCTCCAACTAGTGCCGAGGCCAAGAATGTAGATATCTATATGCCCACTTCCCGGCGCGTCTTCATGGCGTGGTAATTAATTATGCATTTGGATAACTGTACCTTCTTTTGTTTTTGCTGTTAGATTGTAATGGTACGAGGTGCAGAGGTTTGAGAAGATGATGTAGTACAGAAGATTATACCCCTAATTCCTAGCAACACCATGGGATCGGCAGGTCAGCTGCCAGTTCTTTATTATTTATGTGTTGAGATAACAACAACAACAAAACGACAACTTATTGGTTTGGCATGTTAAGCATAGCGGAACGCTACGTGTGCACTAAGGTGTTCAATGAAGCAGTTTTTATGTCAAGGTTTCTGTATTTTAAGAACGCCGTATAATAGGATAGAACTATAACGTTCTTTGTATCTTTTGTTTGTTGGTTTATGTAACTATTTGTCTTAATTTTCACTTGTATCCCACATTTATTTGTCTCTCTTGGATAATCATGTTGCGTTGTTGGCACATTAAGTTATTCAGTTTATTTCTGTAGCCGTTCGTTATTTCTCTTGAACTATGTAAGCCATGAATTGTTATGGATATTTTCTTTTGTTCTAAAGGAAAGATCCAAGGTTTGCATGTACTCAAAAATGTGTCTCCTATAAATGGAGACCTGTTGAAATTCATATCCAAAAATATTTAATGTACCGCGGAACACAAATTTACTGTAAACCTGTCAAAATTCTTATTCACAGTGTGGTCTGTAATTTTCGTGCATTCGTCGCCATTTTTGTTATGGCAAAATCCCACGAATCAGAGTTTGAATAGATACCAGATCCTCTGTTGTGTTAGGTTTTCCAAAAGTCATTCATGTCCGCCTAAACCTTTTGGCTGATAGAGGTTGTCACTGCGAAGTCGTTGGTTTTAACGGCCGAATTATTTTGTGCGTGTGTACGAGTATGGCGGAAGTCCGTTAGTCATTAGCAAGGGATGTTGCTCTTCAAATTCTGTAGGAACACGGGATTTCTTAAGAGCATAGTTTACATGCTTTGCGGGTCAAGACGCTTCCAATGTGTTCGGTCTCTTAGAATGAATAGGATTTTTAACCGCCCTGGAACTTCCATTGCGATGTAACGACGCGAGAATTTTGGTCCTGGTTACGTACGAGCGTCCGTGCTACATCACTGTGCAAAAGAGAGCGTTTTGCTATCCGTATGAAGTAAGGGTTATGAGATTTCACGTGTTCAGCAAAGTAAACCGAAATCTGCTTACATGTGATGTACCGGCGGAAATATGTGGAAGTGGCTTATTTTCAGTATGCTACAGAGCGAATCATAGTAGCCTGGATAGCACAGGCGGTATAGCGACTGGATTAGGGCTGGACAACCGAGTGGTCGGAGTTCGAGTCCTGTAGGGCCAAAATTTTTCTGTTCTCTGCGTCTTCCAGAGCTGCTCTGATGTCCACCCATCCTCGTAGAAATGGGTTTAAGGGGCTCTTTCCCCATTAGTAAAGCGACCGGGACGTGAAGCTGACCATTCACCTTCACCTACCGCCGAGGTCAAGAAAACGTGGATCGCTACATCCACTCCCCCATACGCCTTCATGTCATAGTGCTTAATTAGCTAATCGCTACGTTACCCCTTTTAGAAGGGCTGCGCCATAGCTCAAGCGGTTAGTCGCTGGCTTTCCACCGCAGCGGCCCGGGTTCGGTTCCGGGTCTGGTCAAGTGGGATTTGTGGTGGACAAAGTGGCGCTGGGGCAGGTTTTCTCCGAATACTTGGGTTTCCCGTGCCAATCTTCATCCCACCAACTGCTCCACAATCACACTCACCTATCATCTGGGGCTGGTACAATAGGCCAGAAGTGGCCGCAGTAAAGGGACTTAGTCCCACCCCACTAGCAATAAAAATACCTCTTTTAGAGCGAATCATAATTTGGTTTTGTATAGACGCCTCTTTTCTTCGAAGTAACTGGCTCTTGGGATGTAACGTCGTTGCAAGGAGCAATGTTGGTGGGCTTGTACTAGACTGCATGGCGTCACACCTCAGAAGATAGTAATTACCATAGTCATTACCGCGAGAAGCCGAAATTCGCGCATTTCTTCTGGTTCCGCTTTGTGTAGTCCAGCATTGTTGCCAGTCTTGTTAATTAGATAATGTTGCTGGGAAATTAGAAAAAAAATTGATGTGTGTTTTTCCGGAAGGTTGGTAGTTTTGTAGCGTTGTGATGTTCAGAAAGATAAATTCAGTTAGAAATAATTACCAGTGAAGCATGTAGTGTGTCTGACAGCATATGAGGGAATATTTTGCCTGTTAGGATGATATGCACCCTCAGATTGTGCACCCTCAAATAGGCAGTATTAAGTCGCGGCTTTCATAATTTTCGTGCGATACGACGGATCTGTAGGTCTTTTACATTTTTTATGAAAATTTTTTATTCTCGAGAACTTGTTTAACCCAGAATCCCCATTTTTGCTCAGTTTATATCCAGGAATTACGTGTAATTAAATAACTTTCCTGGGGAGTAAACGCTGACAACCTTACCGCCATCTTTGAGCCGATTGTCTAGATAATGTGGGATCCTCAACGTCTTAGAACCCTATGGGCCTTCACGGCCCCTTACAGGGATAGCTTTACTTTTTTTTTTTTTACTTGTATCCGTAACGACCACTCTCTCGTAAGGTCATTGGTTGTCTAGTCACTTCAGTGTTTCAAACCGAATTCGTATGTATTATTATTATACATGCAGCAAAACTGCAGAGTCTGTAATTCATCTGATAGCCATCAGATGGCCGTTTATATGATTCGCGGTCAGAGTTCGTGGACACTTCCAAGTTGCAAATGTTATTGCACATTTATGTCATTTTTAAATGTTTGTGGGTAGATGTATGTGAAGTTTTGGCATATTCCTGAGGTAAATACGGCCCTCTGTGCTTCCCATATTGTTAGTATGTGACACTGCTGTTAGCCGCCCAGTTGACGTAATGTTCGAGTCCTGGTCCTTATTACAGTACACTGCAAATTGATATCCTCCTACATAATTCCTTTTTGAATACTGTGGGTACGCTTAAACTTGGTGTTACCTGGAGTTACTTTCTGTGTGCATGGTACATGTTCCACGTGTATGCGTGTGTATTTGAAGAATTGTCAGCAGCTGGGATAACTCGGTCAGTATAGAGACGAGGCTATAGGCTGTACAGTCAACAAGTCGGAGTTACGTTCCCTGTAGGCCAATATTTTTTCTCTTCTATATAACGTACAGACCGACTCTTTGGCCCACCCGGATTCGTATACAGTGGGTACCAGGGATCGTTTCTCGGGACGTATAGCGGCAGGGGCGCCTACACGCGTTTGGGTGCATGGTATTGTCAGTGAACGTAAATGTGCCCTGTCATTTCGTGACTGATCTGTGAGGTTAATGCACGAAAATGGGGAAACAAAACGTAATCATGCGCCGATACTGGTTCGTGACATATTTGTGTAAAGTCTGCCTGCTGTTACGTTTTGTACAGCCCTTAAACTCCGATGTTTACTGTATAGCGGCAACGTAAAACTTGAGGCCGTTAGTAGCTGCTTCAGTGTTTCGAACTTAGTTCATATTGTAGTCCCTTCTGCAGCACCACTAACTTTATTCTTCAGCTTACCACATAAATTATGACGCGAGAATGAGGTGCGCTGAAGATTTCCGATGCGATTTCTCAATGCTCGCCGAAATATTATGGGCGTAATGTTCTTACCCGTGTTAAATAATGATGCGTAGTGCTTTCTAATGTAGCATGTATCCTGTCGTCTCGTAAAAGGGTAAAATTGGTACGTCATGAAGGCGTATGGGGGAGTGGATGTATTGACCCATATTTTCTTGACCTCGGCACTAGCTGTAGGTGAGTGGTTAGCTTCACGCCCTTGCCGATTTAACCTATGGGAAAGAGCCCCGGTACCCATTAGATAGAAGGCTGGGTGGGCCCCAGAGCCGGTCTGGACGACGTGGAGAAGAGAAAATTCTTGAGGCTACCGGGACTCGAATTGTGACCCCTCTGTTGTCCAGCCCGGAGGCAGTTGCTACACCGACCGCGCTACCCATGCTCACATCCTATCGCCTCGTAGTTAGTAATGCGTGAGCATACTTGTCAACCAGTTGTCTCCGTGTCCTGCCCACCGACACTTTATGTGTATGTAACCGGTTACGTCACTTTTGATCGGACAGTTGAACACCGAAATTTGGCTTCTATCGATTTACACGTTTCGGTTATCTGAGTTCGAGAGTGTTGAAATATGATCCATTCCAGCTTGCAGTTTTCATATGTCTGTATCCTCTCCTGTTATTAATTAGCTTTGCTGATCATATAAACCAGTTTTTGTCGTTACAAAGTATCAGACTTTCTTCTTGGATGCGCCGTTAGGCAGTTGCCTCTGTCTTTGTATGGGTGTGTGTGTGTTTTCCTCATTCCTCCCCTTAAGGATGGACTGTAGATCACACAACGTGACCGATCTGCTGTAAGTTACTACGACCTCTAATGCCATTGGATAGCTTTCAGCCCACTGCTGTAAACCAGTATCATCAGCCTGACGCAGTTCGCTGTCGCGGTTAAACGGTTAGCAACCCTTGGTTCGTATTCTGATATTAGAGATTCATATCTCGGCCCTGGATACAGGTTATACTAACAGCGTTTTTGTAGTTTTCTTCAGTACCCCGAGGCAGATGCCAGCAAAGTAACATGCCAAAATGCCTCTTTCCAGATATATTCCATTTCATCACCAATTATCATATTGGATACTGTGTAACCTGATATATTGTTGCCAGCCTGTTGTCAAAAGTAAATGGGAAAATACGTGACGATCGTTCGTGAATGGCGACAGGGGTGAAACATTAGCGCCTTTCGTTGCAGTGAGGTAACATTTTGCACAATTGTAATGATAGATTCTTGGCAGATATACAGCGAAAATTTGCAACATAGCTGCCACGCGGGGGAGGCCTGTGTTTGGTTTGTTAGGCGAATTATGTAAGCGTGACGCGTGAGGCTTACCGGCTCACGTCTTGTAATTATCCGTTGGTATTTCGTTTCGTATTGGCTTCTGCAATTGGGTGCAGGACTCGGTCTTCGTTTTCCTGCTGTGTAATATGGTGTACGCCTGCAGAATTCTGCTTGTTTTTTTTCAGGACAGAAAGCACATTTCATATTTTCTATTACTTTTATTGAATTTTCTTTCTGCCGGGACGGTCAAACGAGCACACGGTTTTTGTGCTTTCGTGTGTGCTTGTGTCGACTGTAGTTTGCTAATATCATTAACTGCTGATTGAGTTATTTAATGATTGATGGGTTTAGATTTGGCGCATATGCATCTGTAGGCTGTGTTCGTTTTGCTCTAGATATTACAGAGAGCCCTGGAGGCTATGTATACATATTTCTGTACTGTAGAGGCCTTACCATGAGCCAGTCAACCCATAGATCAGTTTTCCCGAATGATGAAAATATAAATCCGTTATACCATTACCTCATAGCGCAGTCGGTATAGCGATTGGCTACGGGCTGGACGACCGAGGGATAGGACTTCGAGTGCCGGTAGGGTCCAGAATTTTCATTTCACGTCGTCCAGACTGGCTTTGGTGACCACCCAACATTCTAACAAATGGGTACCGGTAGCTCTTTCCCCGGGACTAAAGCGACGTGAGCGTGAAGCTGAGCTCTCACCTCCAAATAGTGCCGAGGCCAGGCAAGTGTAGACCTATACGCCCATTTCTCCATACGCCTTCATGACATAGTGCTTAATTAGCTGAGAACAAGGACGACTTTACCCTTTTACCTTTGCTGTCTTGACTCATACTCGTAATTGTGCATCTGTGTAGGGTCTTGCGCCCGTTCCTGTTGATCTGTTACATTTTTCGCTTCCTTCTTGGGCCACATATGACGGAACCAGTTCGAAAGTGTTCTGTAGTTGAGAACCGGGTTTCCCCCATAACACCTCTGTGTGTGTGTGTGTGTGTGGAATTAGAATTATGCTTTCTGCATGTCTAATTGCATCGCATAGTTGTAGCCGAGGTCGGTAAATTTTTGTTTCGCCCAACGAATGTTTACGGTGTAACTTTCTAGAAACTGGAAATTGTTATATAGCGTGAAAGCTTAGTGTATTTAAGGTTTTAATTAACTACATAACCACAACGAGGGTGGATAAAAGAGAAATGTGACCGTTAAGGAGTCAGGAGTCGTTTATTGCCAAGTACAGCTCTCTTGAATTTGTTCTTTTACTATGGTCACTGTGTAAATCTTCAAAGCGAAAGGAATTCTAACTATACACATTACGCTGTATACAGAATTGAAGGGGCCGTTATTGCATCTTTACTTTTTTATATTGCAAGTGGGGTGGGACTAAGTCTCTTGTACTGCGGCCACTTTTGGCCTATTGTACCAACCCCAGATGATAAGTGAGGGTAATTGTGGAGCAATTGGTGGAATGAAGATTTTCAGGGGAAACCGATGTACTCGGAGAAAACCTGCCCCAGCGCCACTTTGTCTACCACAAATCCCACCTGACCAAACCCGGGCCGCCGCGGTGGGAAGCCAGCGACAAACCGCTTGAGCTATGGCGCGGCCTGCATCTTTACTTGTTAATGCTTTTAAGCTCTGTAGTCAAATGGTTATTTGCTCTGACAGCTTTAACCGATTGCTCTCTGTAGACTTACTGGAGACGGCGTCCTCTGCTAGAAAGGAACCGAAATAGTGACTACGATTTACACGAAGGGTTAAAGGAAGCCTGATAGTTAATGGGAGTATTTAGAGAATACGTCAGGCATTTCCGTTCGGGTCTTAGAGTTTCTGCTTGTCGTGTTAATATTTTAAAGTATGTATCAGACATCTGAGTATACCTTGGTATTGACATGTGACCTCTCTCCTCCCGTTTTCCCTTCTCTGTACCTCCTCTTGGATAACATGATTCAATTAACGTTGGCGCACGTCAGTGCGTTGCGTGGGATATTGGCACTCTCAATATGAAATCAGTGCAAGAGAGGCATGTGTGTACAGTGCTGTTGGCATTTTCGTGGTATGTTACCTGTTAGGTATTGTAAACGTTTGCGCTGAGTTATTAAATGAAGAATGAGATGTGTGGGACATGTAGTACGCGTGTGGAAGATGAGAACGTGAAATAAATCACTGAGGACACCCAGACATAGGCCACGGGATATTATTAAAATTGATGGGGAATGGATTCAGTTGGCTTAGTATAGGCCACAGGTACGGGCTTCGGTGAACGCGGGTTTCAGCACATTTTATTATTTGTGAATTTGTCTTGCAGTTGTATCAAGCTGTTACCTACAGAACAGAATTGCGCACTGCGTTGGGTGACGTTGTGACCATGTATGGAACACCCTGTCCTCGATACCTGTGGGGGCAAGGAGCCATAACTCACCTTTACGGGGCACATATGCTGCTGCCGTTCTCTATCTTTATTACAAAAATCCATAAATTTACTATGTGAACAAAGCACAAAGTTCTTGAATGTCAAGTCAGGTAGTGCGCACACAGTCTGCCCAACACTGAGACCAGATTGCTCGTCTTATGGGCCTTTATGGAGCTTCCCGTGCTAGGTCAGTTTTCCCCGGCCCTCCCCCCCATTTTGAGCTGACACATTATGCTCTTAGTTAAAGTAATTCAAATAGCATTGTTTCTGTTGAATGCTTTCACTTCCTTTAATAGTGTTTTATTAATTTCTGTGCTTTCGGAACGAAAATTTGCAAAACAAAAATACAAACTCTGCAAGGATTTGTTTTGCCATGTCTGTCTTTTTGCACGTAAGAACTTGAGAACCATCGAATACATATTCGTGACAGTGATGCGCCGTGATTGTTCCTCTGTGCACACATTCACTGACGCAACGCGTCTTGCTAAACGTGATCATGCTCCCCGAAATTCCATAACGCACTTGGCCCGAACCGGACGGTTATAAGTAGGAGGACAGAATCGAGTCCTGCTTGCTAGGGTTCTGATAGTGCAGTTTTGAACCTACTGTCTCGTTCTTGGGAGTAGAAGGTTTCCATTGTTTGTTATGGGGCCCATACACGTACGAGTCTGGCTCGCGAGTCCGACTCGGCTCGGTTTCAAATGAGCCAAACTCGTCTGTGTGTGGGTCGCCACGCTCATACGTGTGTGGTGAAATTAAAACGAGCCCGTGTATGGGACGCCTTACCCTGAGCTGCATGTATATTGCCCGCGGACTACATTTTCGATGTATGTGACAGGCTGTTGCCGTAAGATCAGTAATCTATTTAAATACCGAGTGCAGTGACGCTTTCTGTCATAAGCTCTCTCTGTCATGAGTTCGAAAACTGCTAGACTTGGTTTGTATCCGCGTTTCGCCATCACAAATTCTACCGTGTGCGCTCGGCGTAATTTTGGAGTTCCACTTCTTTTTCTTCTCCTCAACTGCCTTGACGGATTGCTGCCTGGCCTCGTCCCATTCAAAAGTGACGGTGGAATTATTTTGTAGACGGTAGGACTCCTTGGACACAGGAGCAGCACGTCACAATTTCGCTGCTCATATAACACAAACTCAGAAACAGCGCAGTCATCTGTGCCTCGAATGGGATTCGAACACACGACTTAGGTGTTTGAGCGGGCGAGGCCACTCATTTCAGTTTCCTTATATATTAACATCAGAATTAAATAAATCAGCTGTGGTCAAAATGATACTCATGAAGGAAATGATGTGGGTAGTTCGCATTCTGAGTTTTTGTCAGCCACAGTGTAAAGTGGCAATGGTATTGATATGCGCGGTCAGTATGAAAATGGGTTGCTTGAAGGAAGTATAAATCTTGGAGTTTGTTGCACAACTATGTACGCCACTTAACATCCTGAGAATTTAAGTGGGATGGTGTCTGTCAGGTACTGATGTGTCTTTATCATTATTAATGAGGGGCATGGGCCGCGCCATAGCTCAAGCGGTTAGTCGCTGGCTTCCCACCGCGGCGGCCCGGGTTCGATCCCGTGTCCGGTCAAGTTGGATTTGTGGTGTACTAAGTGGCGCTGGGGCAGGTTTTATCCGAGTACTTCGGTTTCCCATGCCAATCTTCATTCCACTAATTGCTCCACAATCACCCTCACCTATCATCTGGGGCTGGTACAATAGGCCAGAAGTGGCCGCAGTACAAGGGACTTAGTCCCACCCCACTAGCAATAAAAATGAGGGGCATTGAATAACATTTTTAAAGAGTATTTCTGAAGACCTTCATATGCCCGCGATTACTTTGTGTCTCCCTCCAGTCTCTTCTACTTGCCATTGGAAGGGCGGGGCGACTCACATTTCGAAGGAAGGAGCCCGAAAGGAGACAACGCATCATGGTTTGGTAGGTGAGGAGATGGGAAGTATACTTTCTGTGTTAAACAGCTCTGTTCCGATCGGCAGTGTTTAGAAGATATAACGTATGTGTTCGAAGCAAGGAAGATCGTTTCATTCGGTTAATTCTGGGCCGTCACGCTAGCAGTATTATAAAAAGGTTATCAAGTCCATCCAATATAATTGATATTTTTTTTATCATAAGCACTAGACGGAGTTGATAACAGATCGTTTTTGAGCCTAGTAAAGTTCAGATGTACTAGCAATTTTTCATTTCCTTTCTGGTTCAAACAGTACTTTTCGTATTCAGAGTACAAGAACTAGACCAGCGACACGTTTAAACTCATATGTCTTGAATTTATTCGAAATTGCATTCTTTATTTCGCAAATTGCAACTAATATGAGTCCAGGCTCTCGGCCGCCCCCCCTCGACATGAGGCACTGTGCTTTCAGACCGATGACATACAAGCCTAGTGGTTCTATTTAAAATATGAAGCTCCTCGTTTACGGGTGACATACACGGGTTATGATGTCCTCTGTGGTCACAATAAATGGTTATAATACCCCTGGTACCCCTTCCCACCCTGAACATGCCCCCCCCGTGTGGCTCCACTGTGTGGTACAGAATTGTTGGGCTTGTAGCAAGAAGGGCATTGCAATGTTTGAAAGGCGTTTCTGGTGTTCCATTTAGCGGGCATTTTGTTGCAGAGCCTAATGTTGTGATTAACAATAGACTGTGAGCAATTTACAGGACACAGCATGCAACTCGCAGTGCACAAAGAAGAATTTTCGTGCAATTAGGAACCACTTTCTTGTGGTACGAAGACTGGGACTTGAGCCAGTTTTACCGGGATTGCGGCGTGCCCGAAATGGAAGCGTTTGGAGCCCGGCCGATGTAAAACATGATGTTAAACGCCTATGTTCCTCCCGCTCTGCCTGTGCACCAGGCCGTATGAACGGGAATAATACCCTTTCAGACGGACACCAATGACTTTTTTTTTATTATTGAAACGTTTCGTTGTCAGGAAATGTGTACTGTCTTGGTCATCTTTATTTTGCGGAGATAACAAATTTGTTGTTGCACACTACATTACAGAACAATCATCGTACATTATGATTTGTCCTTTGTTTCTTTAAATAGTCGTCACATCGAAAAATATTTAACATAAAGTTTTAGATCGTAGCGAGATTTGTATCTGATTGTTTTCCTTGTTAAGAGTGATCGTTCTTGAGAAAGGGACGAGTTTTGAGCTAATGTATGTTGTACCATGTGGGACAAGAATCAAATACTCAGAAATACTGGGGTTTGGGACTTAAATAGCCAGTATTATATAACTTTTCAGGATATTCTTATTGACTTCTTGGACATTATCCATCCATATCTCGGAATAGGGACTATCTTTATCGCTTAGGCCCATCTGAGTAGGCTTTCACCTGAGGACGGATGAGATACCTCGTCCTAAACTTTTTTTTTAAGTAAAAACAGGTCAGTGGATCGTGTCCAGGAAGTCAGTAATTGTATTAATATACAGTTTTCACAAACTTTAGATCTTAACAAACTTTCAGGATAGATAAAAATACAGCACTTGATATAAATGCATGGTAGCCCCTGGTGTTGAACTGTGATGGACCATGCACAGCAGCTGAATTAACAAAATCATTTTATGGTGCCTAGGACAGGCAGTGGGGGCACGCGGTAACGTAGTTGGTTGAGGCACTGTGCTACAAGCCGAAAGGTCGCAGGTTCGATTCCCAATGAGGCTACCGGACCTAATCCTTCCAGCCACACTATGGGCCCTGGGATCGACTCAACCTCTAACAGAAATGAGTACCAGAAGTATTCCTGAGGGCTAAAGGCGGCCGGCGTGTAAGGCTGACAAACTCATCGCCCTCTGTAAGTCGATTGTCTAGAAAATATGGGAACGTCGACGTCTCATAACCCTATGGGTCTCTACTGCCTGTTATAGGGATAGCTTTACCTTTTTTTTGGACTGGCAGCACTTGGATACAAATGCAACCCATGAAAACAGTCCATATTCTATGGTAGACCCGCTGAGTCATTGAATGTTGAAGAGTACTGTACCGTTGGGGCGTCTTCTATCGTTGGCTGCCCGAACGTGGGATCAGTAGTTCGAATTCTGCTCTTGAGTATGGGTGTGTCCCACCTGAATGATTTGATGCCCAATCCAAGGAGACTTTCACGTGCAGGAAGGCGCAAGTCCAGTCGTGGCACCGAGAAACAGAATTTGAAGTACGTGTCAGCTTTTGATGTTTTGTGCCATTTGTGGGTTCTCTGCGGTGGGGATTATGTAGACTATATGGCGTCGGGTCCTACAAGACAGGAGTCTCCTTTCGATTTTTTTTTTTGTAAATTTGTCACATTCGACGTTAAGTTACATGAACTCCTGCACTGCTTTGAAATAACAGAATAAACATAAAAGTATGGTTTCCCCTATTTTCTCCGCCATACGACACTATTGTCGCATGTTTTCCGAATTCGTTATTCACAGAATGATGATAAACATTTCATATTTCAGAGTGGATTTCGAAATTGTTTATTGAAAACGATTGTACTCATATCATCTTGAAGAGTTTAATCTTCTGGAATATACATTTCGCGTGAATTCTGTGGAAAGTTATCCCACCTTACGGAGGGACATGTTACCTGAATATTCAGCATCGAAATATAAGCCAGGCAGAGCTTGCTACCTGCTTCATGCTGGTTTCCAACTTAGCTTATGCGTTGACACTGAATATGGAGTTGACGTTTCTCCGAAAATACGGTTGCCTTCAGTTGACTGCACATCGTTGTGTTCCAGAAGACAGAAGTCTCCACAATGACCGCTGTGGGAACACGTGATCTCACGTAGCATCATTGCCTTATACAGTGTAGTAAAATGCCCGAATAGATAAACTAGATTTCGGGCTCTCCGCCGCGATATATTGCAGATATACAGCTGCTTTCTACGCCTTTTACCTTTCGTCATATATTATCTCATTTAACTACACATGAAAATAATATTATCGTCTTAGAATTATATAATAAAACGAGTTCTTTCTACACATTTTCCAGTTCATCATTAGCAGCATTCGTGCATCGTTTCATTCTACGATTCAGAAAAGAACTTATACAGCGTCGTTTAAATAAGCAACACGGATTTCACACTTGAAATTAGTTCTATAGGAATTGCATGTTGAAATGCTGTTCCGCGACTTTTGATTTGCCTGTGCACAGCGATAGGTGTTAGTAAATTAACCCCGTATAATTTCAGATTATTAATACCCTGTAACGTATGCAGAAACTCCCTCTCGATCTACCTTAACGAGTTTTTAAATTCATCAATGGCAGAATAAATTGCTTCTGTATTTTGTATTATATCCACTTCTGTGATTGGTTTCCATTGTGATCACAACCATTTATCAAAAGGTTGGCATGGACACATTCTCTTGTATATTGCGTCTAACTGTGTATGCACAAATGTGATCCACATCTCCTGGTACCGAAATAACGTGCTTGTGAAATTTTGGGAGAATATTTGCACTCCAATAAACAGGCAGTGTCCAGTGACTCCGGGGTTAATGAGTTTAGAGATTGCCGTGAACTCATTACAGTAATGAAACCGAAATTTAAAATTGAACTTGGCCTTAATTTTAGTGTTGACATATCCTCCACACCAGGTAGGCAGCATGCAGAGCTTACATTTCATTAACGTAATGGATTATATTGTGACGAATATGATCATTGCTAGGCAACGACTCAGCGAACACGCAGCAATAATAGCTCTGTTATCTTGTGGTCGTGCTGCAACTAGTTGCTAGGTTACACCCCAATTTCTGACAACACAAAATGGTCTGCGCCATTCCCAGTGTTAGGAAACGGTGCTGTAAACACGCATCGCTGATAAAAGATGGGTGTTTTGTATATGATCAGTGCCGTGGCTATATAACGAGGATCCCACAATAACTGAGAGTTCAGTTGAGAGTACAAGGACAGAACCAGGACGAGAATGAGGCATGTCCTGGTGATTTGTGAAGTGGGTAGATTAACAATACCTCTATAATTTGTGATCTAGAGAGATTATAATACAGGGTGTTAAAATTCAGTCGTCCTATCCAGAACCCCGTATTATTCGTCACGGAACCGGGGAGACCTGACAAATGTATGTTATTTGAAATACTAGCGGAAGGAAGGGGCAAGTGATGCGCCTTAAGGAAGTTATTAATGTAATTGAAATTGTATTAAACTGGAAAGCCGTTGTGTAACATGATGGGTGGTTACTGAATTCATTTGCAGGAAATAATTCGAGTCCAGATTCTCATGCCTTCGCAGTGGACAAGAGTAAATAAAATTCAGCACGCGGACGCATTCAGCTCTCTGAATTTGGTGAGAGAGGCTAACATTTTCCTCAACTTACCGTGGCTGCTAATTTCTTATTTCACATCATTGTGTGTTACTTATTGCATAGCACGAGGTTGCACACTTTGTAAACGTCCGAAAGCGGTCAGAGTTTTGAAACGAAATCTTGAAAACAACTGAACGCTTAGCAGGTCTCTAAACAGTGAGAAGGTTCCACACCCATTGCGGATAACAGTGCAGGTTATCTGAACAGAATGAAGTAACAGGCATTTTTTGCTCCCCGAAAGGTCCGAACGAAATGCCCCTGAAATTTGGTATATTGTGTGTGAGTGCGTGTGTGTGTGGGGGGGTAGTTGTACACTAAAATTTTGGTTCGTATTGGAACAAATCGACCCGCTTTAGTTGCAGTCCAACCTGTGTTATAGTTGTCTCAAGTGCAGCTCGCGATAAAGAAAATACGTGTATGTGCACACCAGAAAGGTCAGCCTACTTTATTAGAATATCCTTCCTATCTTGTACTGGATGAATGATAAGCGTGATAGCTGTAGTGTAATTCGTTCTGCAATAGCAGATTTGTATCTGCAGTAAATGAGGATCATCAGCAGTCTTCTTGTTCTTCTTTTCCTGTTGCTCCCTCTTAGAGCACAGGGCATCCATGAAACGCTTCGTTTCACTTCAGTTTCTTAATCTAAGACAGTCGGTAGGACTCTTGGACGGAGAGATCAGCCCATCGCAAGGCCGCTGCCTAACACAGACAGACAGTAAACACAGACACCCATGCCTTGAGTGGGATTCAAACCCACGATCCTACTGTACGAACGAACAATGCCTTTTACTGCGCGGCCACCGTGATAGGCATCATGACCAGACTGATATGGAAAATAGCAATTAACGCATAAGGAAGGTAAATTCTTATGGGTGGTCCAGATGGGTTAAGCCGTCTATCTCCCCCCCCCAAATCATTTCTGAAATAGGTTGTATTATTTCAAGATGACTAAGTAGCAAGTAAGCCACCTCTGATTTATGTGATCGTCATCTCACACACGCTGACTGTAGATGACATAGTTTGGGGGCCACGGGCACAGTGATAATTAGAAGCCCCTCTCGCCGATAAGCTGGCTGATACTACGTTAAGCACTAGATTTTACAAGGGAGGTGTACTGATGCATGAGCATGCATGATGGTGTGTTAATTGCTCCATTTTTTGTCACGTGCCCACACAGCCTCGTGTCAGCGTCTGTTCGATGTGTTGCCTCAGCTGGTGGCTGTCGTGCGCAAATGGGTAACATAGCCTCGTATTCGATAGGTACAAGGTCCAGTCGGTTAAAGACGGTTCAATCCGCTCATCATCGTTTGCACTCATGACACTGCAAGAAAGTCCATGAATATTGGTCAGTAAAGACGATCTGTTGCCAGTCGCCGAACTATTATCTTGTAGCTTAATTATAATTGAAGTTATTTCTTAGCGAAGGAGGCACGTGGTAGCGTAGTTGGTTAAGGAATTACGCTGTAAGCCGGAAGGTCGCGGGTTTTAATTCCCGATTAGTTAATTGGAATTTTCAGTTGACCTAATCCTTCCACCCGCACTGTGGCCCTGGGGTGGGCTCGGCGTCTAACAGAAATGAGTACCAGGAATCTTCCTGGGGGTAAACGATGGCCGGCACGCAAGGCTAACAGCCTCACTGCCGTCTCTGAGCCGATTTTCTAGAAAATGTGGGCGCTTCGACGGCCTGTTACAGGGATAGCTCAGTGAAGTGAGGTGTAGTGTTATGGACACTTGGCCTCCGAAGCGTCGGCGGTAGAGGCGTAAGCTGAACAGATCGTCACGGTTTTAAGGATTTAAATTTGACCGTTTCTTTAAATTTTTACACGCTAGTACGAAGGAAATACCGTATTTACGCATGTATAGGCCGCACATTTTTTGCCAAAAATTCAAGAGGAAAACTGGGGTGCGGCTTATATTCGAAATATTCGAAATCAAACTTCATTTAAAAAAATATATTAATAATTATTTCGGAATAATTTCTACTCCTGAAATAATATTCCAAGAAAATTATTTTTTCTGTAATTTCTGTCTGAAGATTGTGCTGCGGCCTATACACGCACGCGGCCTATACATGCGTAAATACGGTAGTCTCTTTGAAATTGCCGCTTCCTTGTAACTTTGTTATCAAATTGAAAACGACCTGCAATCCCATCAGATAACTGATCACAGTAGTGAAGTGGATGAACCTGTTCTACCCTTGAAATTCTAAAGCCGTGTTTCTTCCTTTGAAAGTCTACATTAGAGGCGATTAAGTTCATGCGCGTCCCATCGGCAGCTAATTTTCATTCATTTTATATGTTGAATTTATAATAGTTTCGTGTCACCTCTTGTTCTCGCAGGATACTGTGGTAATCTGGGATGAATTAAATTCTGCGGGGCCGACATCAGCCGGATGGATAATCTGTTGAAGTCTTTTGGTGAACAAATAACTTTCTCTTCAAATTCCTGCGTCTTGCAGTTTGCACACATTCCGGACGGAAGGGTGTTTGCTCAAGTTTCATGCTACTGTTCTGGAACACTGCATATTCCAGTTGAAGATTTATTTTCTTAAGCAAATATAAAGCTTGTGACATACTGAATACAATGGGAAATCATTTACTTGGTACAGTTGTGCGTTAATAATGAAATATTTGCGTATGGACTGTTTAATTATCATCTGCCTTAGTTACATAAATAATCTAATAAAATTTGAAGAAGCTTTGCTCTAGAATTACGAGGTAGACATTTTACGCTGTTACCGTTCCCTTCTAGCGATGTTTAAAGGTAGCAGAAGAATCCTGTGTTTCGCATTTTAGGCAGTCTCCTTTCCTATATGCAGTTCCCGCGCCTATATGAGAGTGGTAACATAATCATTGATGAGCCATGTTGACTAATTGTCTCGCCAAATTTAATTGAGTGGAATGTATCAAAGACCGTAATATACAAGTTGGCACATTACAGAAAATCTGGATATCATTAAGCTCTGTAATTTCTAATTCTGATAATTGTTTTCTGTAGATCTGTATCTAGTATTTTAATAAAGTATATGTTAAGTAATTCCTGACTCTGTGATAAGGTCCGCATCTGTAGAGTTTTATCTGCAGTGAATGAATATCTAGGTCCTTTATATGCGGGAAGCAATAGAGAACGTGTTTTGGAGATGTGTTTAATCGATTGGAGTAATCCTTTCCACTCGTTTTACTGTGGAGCGCCTGAATGGAATTGTAACAGATGTATGAAGTGGGATCGGGCCTTGAACTCACTACCTCCAGCCAAAAAGTTTGCTTACAGAGGTGGTGTTCTGGGATCGAATCTTGTATCGACAAGCCTTCCGTATTCTTCTATTCATATTTATCGTTTTCTTTCGTTACTGTATGGCCTTGTGGCTGACAGAACGCTTTTAAAAAGGAAACTGTACTTAGATGTGGATATTATGGTAAGTGTCGTTGGTTCGTGTACAGGAGAACGTTCCAATGTTTCCTCCACAAGGGACGTTGACATCGTCAGCCAATTCATATCATTTGCACAAGTTGTGTGGACAACATGCAGTGGACAATTAGTGTGCAGCTATCAGGATTTAGCACAGAATGTTTGCGCTGAATGCTTGTAATGTTGAGGTCATTTGCAGTTAGCCGGGTTGGATAGCTTAACGTAATGCAGTTGCTATGTGTCCGCGATTCCAGTCTTCAAAAAATGGTCGCTAGAACATTCCGCAGGCTGCCTGACGCTTTGATGATATAGTACGCATAGATGTCTGTGTGTTCGGAATCTATAGATGCAGTAACGGAGGCATATCTAAGATTCATTCCGGGAGTTGGTTATAGTTTGAAACGCCCAATTAAGTAAAGCCAGCTCAAATCCGAATGATTCCAATCTGGACTACTTGTATATATTTTCAGATTGGTTTCCGTTGAGATCTGGTGTCTTAGAACATCAGGAGTGAAGCCTAATGTGAAATTTCCGATAATATAGGGATATTCTTATTGTGTAATTTCAAAGAGAAAACTACATTATTGGAAATCTATTTGAAGTTTATCGTTTTCTGCTTATTTTAATTTAGTTTTGAACCATACTTCATAGGCTTGCATTTGGCAAGGAACATTCCTGCCTTAAACTTGAATCTCTTTCTTCCAGCTCCCGGAAATATAGACAGGATATTTCGTCTTACAGCCTAATAAATTGGGTGAAGAGGGAATGGAGGTTCTGGAAATACCTGGTGGCAGAAAAAGTGTGACTTCTTTAAAATGTAGTAAAAATGAACGGCATCACGGGTTTCTATTAAATCCTCAAATTATCTGTAACACCCAAGTATATGTATAGAGAGATGTGTTCAGTTGTTTTGCTTCATCGTCGTAAAGGAAGGCGATTTCCATTTTGAATGTTAAAAAATACATATTTTACAGTCTGAAACGGGGTCCACTCAGCCTCGTGAGGATAACTGAGGAGCTATTTCAAGGAAATAGCGGCTCCGGTCAGGGAAACCGAGATTAACGGCCGTGGGTATTCGTTGCGCTGACTATGGGACACCCTCTATCCGCTGAAGTAGACACTAACTTCGCCGACAAGCGGCGGTTGCTCGGTCGGTATAGTTCGCTTGTGGCCTAAAATCACGGAGTTCGTTTGTTTTGTTAGTATCAACCAGTGTTTGAAATTGGCGGATGAGCTACAGTTGGATTTGTCAGATCCACAGAATGGCCCCGAATTCTCCAGATTGAAATCCATTAACTTACCATGTTTGCACCGAACACAGGGAGTGAGTGAAAACCATCGTTTCATTCCCTGTAGTTACTGAAGTAAGGAATTGAAATTGTGTCGTCTCTCATATCAGGAGATATCGTCGGAGCAGTCGTCAAAGAACGGAAAGGGCAGGCTTAAGCCGCAGTGAAACAAAGCGGCGGTCTTATTGATGAAAGAAGCAATTGAAGTATTATAGAAAATATTCTCTGTTACGAATCAGCCGAAATATTCTTTTTGTGATCATTCTTATGCCGAAAGCAAAAAGAAGAGCCAAACTTGGCACTGACCTTAATATAGTTGTGTTGTGACGGGTTTAATAAAGAAACTGGATTCTTATGCATGTTCTACATAAGACACATGTCTTCCAGATACATGAAGCCGTTGATCTTTACCATTAAAGACGATGCATTTTTTTTGTCGCCCAGTATTTACTGTGCGGTAACAAGTAACACGAACTTGTCGGTTTGATATAGATTGTGTGGGAACGTTCTGTAGAATATTTCGGATCTGTAAGTTCTGCCGTGATCAGAGATGTGTGGACGTTTAAAAGCATCCCCCTTTCAGCTCTTTCGTGTTTCTGTTATAGGCAGATGAACCCAGATTTTCTGCCCGTGATCCTACATTCAGTTTTTTTCAGTAAATTCTGCGTGGTCATAGCTCGCCACTGCAGCTTGCCCGAGTCTGCGACGGTGGCACCACTTGGTGGGGAAGTGTTTAATAACGACAGGCGGCTGTCGTAATGTTAGTGTACAGCTCACTGATGGACGGGATATTTGATTGGATTGGGCGTCGTGATCAAACGCTTGATTGGGTAATTGGGAGGCGTCACTATCCCGCTGTGAGCCGAACTCAGCGCCAAGGAGCCAAAATGAGACGCCATGAGTCACTGACAAGCCGGGTAGACTGGTGTGGGTCCCGTAAGTAAGAACTGATTCACAGCTTGTGGTATTATGACCTGAACTGTGCGATTTCCTTGCCCGCTCGTTGCACTTTTTTCTGAAGTAATCAACCTGCAGGTTTGTTATCTCGGAAAGGAGCGGAAAATCATCCAGATTTTACGTGCCCCTGCCCCTACGCATTGTGTACACTCCTCCATGGAGTTGTGGTTAGATTCAGTATTGGGCTCAGTCCGTAATAGAGAGAAGAATTAGTCGTTCTTTTATCTCTAATGAAGGTTTTGTTTTTCCATTGCGCGACCTTTGCAGATACGACTTAAAATTATGGTGCATCATTCAATAACATTTTCACTTGCTTTTAATTTGTCGGCTTTTGTTTGACCTTTATTCGTTGTCTTAAACTCATTGGGTCGGGTTGCATCATGGGAATTAATTATTACCGTTTTAACAATGTTATACTTTAGCGTCCTGTTGCACTGATTTAAGTCCATGATTTATTTTATCCGTCTTCTAGTGCATACATTCATCTGTCCCCTCTTCTCACTCTCACTACATGTTTCGGCACAAATGTGCCATCTTCAGGTGCTGATCCAATCCACGACAAACTAGTTCATTGCATGCCTTGTCTATACATACTAAAATAACTAAAATATATATTTATCATATATACTGATAATTGTTAAGTGTTAAAATATTAAAATTATACAGCATATTTCATTCTTACGTCGTGTTTCATTACGCGAGTCACGTCTATCATCGTCTGTTGGAGCACTCTTTCACTATCGTGTATTGTGCTCTATGTTGCGTCTCGCTCCTGTGACTGCGTGTGTTATAATGGTGTATATTTCTGGTGCCGTGCATATTTCTGTCTTGTATTTTGTATAACTGCTATGAGTTGGGTTACATATTGTTGACTGGAAGTTTCCGTCTCTGCGAATTATATTGAGTGCATTGGTTATGTTCTTGTGTTGTAGGTAAGCTGAAAGTAGTGTTGGCTGTTGGAGCCGGAATCTGATATTTGCAACACACCATCATGTTCGAGTGGTTCGAATTAAGTCGCTTGTGATGTAAGTCAGTCCTTTCTTAACTATTTGTTGTCATGGTTATGATTTCCCAAAATAAGTGAAAGTTACTGTGTGAGCTGGACATACATGTTCGCATGTGAACTGATGTAGCCTGTCTCCAGATTTCACGTTGTGTTTGCTTATCAGTACAGAGAAACGTACCTATGGCGAAAACTTATCTTGTTTTGAAGGAACTCTGATTCCCAGTAATAGACTGACGTGAATTTAAAATCGCCTCTGATAAGCAGAAACTCTGAAACCGAAAGTAAGATACGATTTTTACGGACATCAGACTGCGTGAATAGGTGTAATTATTGCTTTCTTGGATTAGGATTTTGTTTTTTCCCCATGCTTATCCTAGAATTTAGCATTTTTGTGACAAATGGGAACGAATTTGGTCCAAACGACGAGAAAAAATGCGCGGAATGTTTTATCACATTACTGGAAGGAAATAATAGAAGGGATAAAGAAGGAAGGGAAGCCGATAATACCGATAATGTAACCAGTAGCCTACCAGTGCAGGGTACAACGCGTAACTCATGATTTATATCATAATTTTATATGCTACACACTGGAGATTATGTAATGTGTTGGCCGTGTTTTTATGTATGCTCTCAGCTCTTAAATGGAAACACCCGAAGTGAAAATGTGCCAGTCAAAATCATTGCTATATTACTACATTTAAATTTTGTTTGAAATTCACGGCCCGCGTGTGGGTTAGACAAAATGGTGTATATTAAGCAGTTTCTCATTGCGCCCTGGGTACATTCTTGTTTCAGAAAGCATATTAACGGAAGTTCGTGTGTACTGTCATTAGGCTGAAGTTAACCTGCTCTTCTGCATGGTTACCACTTGTAGGAACATTCTGGATTATTTGATTTGGGCGTATCAGTTGGTTTATTGCAATGACGCGTCATAAACTTGCTAAGAACCGCACCCCTGTTCTTCAAATTGAGTAGTTGGCGGCAGGAAATTCTTAGTACTGTAAACATTCTTTGTGTTCTGAAAATGTACATCGTGTTGTGTATGAAGCATGTACCGTGCCGGGCATACTTTTCAGTAGAGTCGTTATTAGTGCTTCTTGTATAAAACATTATTTAATCTAAACATGCGCATTCCCACGGGCATTATCTACACAGGAAACACTGTCATCAACAAAATCCTTTCCATATAAGCCGCTCCGTCTCTCTCCGAAACCTGCATTATACACACAGAACATCCCCTTCGCACACATATGCATACATCGTGGCATCCAGCACTCAGTCATCTCCGCGTTGACGCTGTTGACGTCGCCGTTACCTTCCACTTCACTTCTCTCAACTCTGAATTTGCAAGTCAGATGTCCCGTTCTCCCGTAATTTTACCAGCACCAACTCTTCCTTCTCTCTTCTAGGCTTTGCAGATCGAGGAGTGTGATTTTAGAGTGGAAATGAGCCTTGTTTTAAATATCGACTTTGTTCGTCCTAAAGGGCTTACCGCATTTCTATGAATCTAATTGCAAAGTAGTAATACAGTTACTGTGAATGTAGTTTGCTTGATCCTCCACTTCTTTAAGGAATTTACTTAGAAGTTAGCTGCGAAAACTTTAAGTAATTGTTCCTTGTTTCCCAAAACTGCTGCGTTGAAAATGCAATTATTTCTGTCTGAATTCGTTGTGCAGCAATGCGTTCTATGGCCTTAATTGACTTACTTTAAATTTGATTAAGAGATTGTGGGTCATGACTTATCAGAATGATCATCAGCCTGTCTGTTGACGAACTTGTCATCTCTGTGTGCTGCGTGAGCCGTTAAGTTCTGATAAATACATATGCTTCGCCATTCTTTATCAGAAAGTTGGCAAGTTCACGTTTTGCCTCTTGTTCCGTGGTTCGGTTGTCTTAGAAATTCTTTAAATCAGAAAATCATTGTGAGTAAGTGACGATGCCCATTGATTCGTTTGTCAATCTAATTAATCGGATTCTGGTACACTCTCCCTGAATTTTGACCGGGCCAAAACTAGCTTTTTTTTTCGTGTAAATGATGAGAGAACGTGCTTATGACTTCTTATTTGGCGATTGAAGTGATATCTGTTTTAACAGGAGAGGTCATTTTTAACTGGTACATTATAGTTCTGCTAATCAATTCGTTTAGCAAACTCGTCTAATTATTGAGCTTTTCAGAATTAAAATACTGTGTCTGAATACTGCAAACGCCAAGGTTTCAGTAGTAGCCTGGGCCCGTCTTATATGCGGGTATCCTCACAGAAGGTTCCAAGATTACTGTTCGAACGTATGTGGAATGACATATGAATTACATGTTTACCATTTATCGGAATGTAATTTGGCCTCACGTATTTTCTGTGTCTGGCTTCGCCTTGTCCTGTGCTCCCAACATGTTCGTTCTCATGATGTTTTGCCTGCGCAGTTTTGTTATACGAGTATAATCGTGTGCATAAGGAGGATGAAAGCCGCGTGCATCTTGTCACTGTTCTTGATCCGATGATGCAGTTCCTTGTGCGCATTTAGTAACTAAGTGAAGCTACTCCACTCGTCTTCAATCGTAATCGGATTGCGGCATTCTGTTTTCTTAATTGCTGTTGAAATTTGGGTCTGCGTTGCTGCTTTCTTCCGTATTGGCTGCTTCAGGAGCTGTGGCTTAGAGTGGTACCAACCACCGTTGTCAGTATTCTGTCCCTCCTGGACTATATGGGAGAAATATTTGTCTTACATGTTGACATTTTGTTATAAGATTCTGTGAGGAATAATACATGTGTTGGTTGTTTGGTTCTTCGATGGATGGATGGATGGTTGGTTGATTTGGTTTGGTACACAGAGACAGACAGACAAGAAGGAGACACAGCTAGATAGAGATACACGTATATGTGCCGGTCACGGTAGCCGAGCGGTCTAAGGCATGTACTGTCTTCGCTCTCTTGGAAACCGGGATCGTGGGTTCGAATCCCACTCAGTGCATGGATGTTTAGTTTGTGTGTGTGCGTTTTTATGTGTTTGTGTACACCCGCTGATCACCCGCCCAAGGAGTCCTACCGTATGTCTAAGATCTAGGAAAACCGAAGTGAACGGAGAAGTTCATGGAGGTAGGCCTAGGCCCACTGGGGCTGTAGTGCCAAGGAAAAAAGAATAGTTAGAATAGACGTTTCTCTGAGGTAATTAATGTAGTAGAATGCATATCAGCAAATCGAATTCGCATTTGATGTAGTGCGTCTGTATTTTTGTAGTGTTACTTCGTTAAGGAGCCTTATTAACAGAGCGGCCGAGAAAGATTATTCCTACTGTAAAAGGTAAATCTCTCCCTGTAGGCCCATAGGGTTGTGAGACATCGAGGTTCCCACATTTTCTTTAGGCAGTCGGCTGACAGATGGCGGTAAGATTGTGAGCTTTACGTGCCCCCAGGAAGACTTCTGGTGCTCATTTCTGTTAGAGGTTGAGTCGACTCCAGGACCGTGGTGCGACTGGAATGATTATGTAAATTGAAAACAAAAATCCACCTCATCGGGAATCGAACCCACGACCTACCGGCTTCCAGTATTGTTCCTGAGCCAGCCACGCTACCGCGTGCCCCATTCCTACTGTACTGGACGGTTTCTTCCACTTTTCTAGTAGGAGCGGAAAAGTAAGAGAGAGAGCTGTGGGCAGCTTACTGCTGATATTCATGGACATCAGTGTTCCTTGGAAGCCTGTATGTAGTATTTTACATGTGGCCGGCTACCGCCGGTGTTTGGCAACGAGAGAGTTTACGTGAATGCTTTCTATTTTTAAGCTTGGGAGAAACGGAAAGATGTTCCATATTTCATAAACCACAACAAAATATATTACGATGTTTCATGGGGATATCACACCTAAGGACGACAGAGATCTTTTCATGGAATGTTTGTGGCTTTTAGATCCGTTTCCCTTCCCTTCTTCTAACTTCCACTATCTGTGATTGTATAGAACGGGAGGAAATAACACATTGGCCATTATTTATAGTTTGAAATGAAAACTGTGGTCTCTCTCCAGCTCGTTAACATCATGTAATAGAATTGATGCGTTTGTTCGTACTGCTCTGCCTCTTTTGTTTGTTACTTATTGTGATACGAATTGGATGTTCTGTGGTTGTATTCCAATAGTGGCCTGCCATTGTCGCCCTTAAATTTGTCGTATTTTCCGTTTGTTGTTAAATGGATACTAAGGCCACGTTTCCCAGAGTAAAGATTGACCCCCTTTCAATACACAGATAGAACGTCTATGTATTAAGTCCGTCAATAATGCAACAATCATTAAGATATTCACCAACACTAACACATATTTCGGCCACAGGCGGCCATCCTCAGGTGTTTCAGTGGGTCCAAACTGCTACACTGCTATGACGCGAGCTAAAATTTCGCGTTGTAGTCCATTTAAAATCATAAACAATAACTTACAATTCATTAAAAATTTTCTATTAAAATCTCCTAAAATGAGAAATCATATAATTAATTAATTAATACAAAAAAATTAATATATTTTAAGTAATTTATGAATTTAAATGGACTGCAACGCACAATTTTAGGGCGCGTCATAGCAGTGTAACAGTTTGGACGCATTGAAACACCTGAGGATGGCCGTCTGTGGCCGAAACATGTGTTTGTGTTGAATATTTTAATGATTGTTGCATTATTGACGGACTTAATACATAGACGTTCAATTAAGGATGTGCAATTGGATGGTGAAATACAGAATTACCAGATAGAAACTGCAAGGAAATTCCCGCACTGATTTCGAACCTTTTATTTTATCGTACCTTTAGCCTGTCCATAGTGGCAGCGCTTACCGGGCTTTCAGATGCGAATACATACAGCACACTTTCTATAATATTTGCCAGTCAGTAGTCTAGCAAATTATATTTATGCATTATCCATCCATTAAAACCCTACGTATAAAACTTTAGTGTCTCTATTGCAAGCATAAATTTGTCCAGATAGTATGTATAGTTAGGCCGCACCATAGCTCAAGCGGTTAGTCGCTGGCTTCCCACCGCGGCGGCCCGGGTTCGGTCAAGTGTGATTTGTGGTGTACAAAGTGGCGCTGGGGCAGGTTTTCTCGCAGTGCTTCGGTTTCCTCTGCCAATCTTCATTCCACCAATTGCTCCACAATCACCCTCACCTATCATCTGGTGCTGGTACAATAGGCCAGAAGTGGCAGCTGTACAAGGGACTTAGTCCTACCCCACGAGCAATAAAAAATAGTATGTACAGTTCAGCTGTGATCAGTATAACTATATTTTGTTATATACTTGCCCTCCCCTCAGTTATTAGTGTTATGAAGGACGGTCTGCGACATGTCGATATGACTACTGAACCCAAACACAACCCTTTTCGAAGCTCAGTTTATATACAAAAGTAGCTGACCGTGTGTATTTCAATTTCCAGTATAGTAGGGCCTAAAATCTTTCGTTTGTAGTGCTTAAAAATGAAGAAAACCCCGTATATAGAGATGTTGGCGGGATGTCTTACAGCGCTCCACGACCTAGTCCCGGCGACTAAACCGATAGACGGATTGTTTAAAGTACACATGACAGATTTTGATGAGAAAATTTAATTTTGGTATTACTGGGACAGCCATAACTTAGTTTGCTGTGAAGACTCGCATCCATTTCGGCACATATCTCGAAAGATCTATAAACCGGAGAATAAACAAAACTTTCACGCTCAAGATAAGTAAATAAAATATTCATGTTGCGGTGCTATCTCGTACGAAAGCTACTGGGTTCATTTTGGTAAAATTTTGTTTTGAAGGTCCAGAAATTTGTGGAGTTTATGCCTGCCCGTCTTCCTCCCAAGCCGTGACCCAGAAACAGCGTCAGAACATTGGTCACAATTGGAAAAAACAATCGACATGGTAGCCTTTTGCTGAAAGTTGGGGAGACACCCCGAATTTGAGCCATATTGACGTATAATAAAATTTATACTAAAGGTAAAGACATATATGTAACCAGGCCCTGTAAGCGTATTACGCAACAGAGTACGCTGTCAGGAATCTTATGGCACACGCTCACGACTAATTTTTATTTTCGTACATGTCCTTACAGATTCCATTTCACGGGCACTTGTAAATAAGAATGTTACTGCTTTACGTTTTCGACATTCAAGTGGTTAATCTGTATTTTGATGCATCGACTTTTGCACTTCATATCTACGCGGTAGCGTAGATGGTTGAGAAACTATGCTACAAGCCGGAAGGTCGCGGGTTCAATTCCCGATGAGGTCATTGGATTTTTTTTTCAATTTACCTAATCCTTCCAGCTGCACTATGGCCCTGGGGTCGACTCAGCCTCTAACATAAATGAGTACCAGGGATTTTCCTGCGGCCGGCGCATAAGGCTGACATCCTTACCCCTATCTTTGAGCCGATTGTCTAGATAATGTGGGACCCTCAACGTCTCACAACCCTATGGGCCTCCGAGTCCTGTTACAGGGATAGCTTTACCTTTTTTATCTACAGTAGTATTACTTTCGTCAGGACTCTGTCGCCAGGTCTTCTTTTGTAGAAATTTCCTTTGTTGTATTAGGGTAGGAGATGTTTTATTGCTCATCTTACCCCTTGCACCCGAATTGTTCTTGGTTTTATGACGTATTGTTCCAGTGTATTCATTAGTTCTTGTCCCAATAAGTGTTCTCCCTTGTTTATTGTTCTTTCTTTAATGATCTTGTTATGAATCTTGTGGCTGTGAGTTACACTACTTCCTTTGTTCGGTTGCTCCATGTGAATAGAGTAGGAACGTTTTCAGTTGCGAACACCAATTACTGTTGTTATTTGAAGAATGAGATTTCTCCTTTCTTTCCCTTCTATCATGGAATTGTGATAAGTTGTGTTTGTTCACTACGCGAGTCAGTATCGTTATATAGAAGACGATTTCAGTTCATGGAGCTTTCTATTCTTGTTCTTTGTTAATTTATTATTTAGCGACTTCTGTATCTGGCGGAAGCTATGTGACGAGAGAATAGAATGACTGCCATAGATTGCATGAAACTGGCGTGGTTTATTTCAAGATGTTTCCGGGATATACTTTTACTCTTTATTGTTGTAAGATCGCTTAGTGTGAAGTTATTCGCTTCCCCATGAGACATTTTTTGACTGATCTTCGACTATTCAGCACTTGTTACATAACAGTGTAGTTAAAGCAAAGAACTTAACAGCCATGAGTGTGAGCCCTTAAACTACAGTTTTTTCTGCAGAAACGTACAGTAATCCAGGAACAGTTAAACAATGAGTGTGAAACTGCAAAAACCACCATAGATGATGTACAACTTTATTTTAAATGCATTATAATGTACAGTAGCCTGTGAGGATTATGTGTGCCTAAAACTCGTATAATCTTTGCTTAATTTAGTCTCCATATTTATTCATCTGTACGCGAATGTCGGTGAATTTGAATTTTGTAACCAATGATCGTTGGTGTTCTGTTGGCACTCTTCCTTGCTATTCGTGATATTTTGAGGTAGCATCTTTGACCGTGCCATGGTTTTGGCGGAATTTCTTCAACTTCTGCGTACAAGTGCCGGCGTAGTACTTTAAATCAGCCCAGGATCTCTTCCTCGTTTCCGGTTTGTCTGTCGCAGTTGACCCTTTATAACTCACGAAGCTGAAAGGGCGCTTTTAACTCTGTGGTTAGTAGGGCGAAATGTCTTCAGTACACGAAGGTGTGTCGTTGTTGGTGAGCGTAATTGCATTCACAAACTTATTGAAATAAACTTGCACACGGCATTCATTCTACTTCTGTGTACATGTAAGCATACATATCTGTTAATCGTCTTCTGCTTGAGGCAAGTTTATTTTGTGCCTGCAGTATAATAGGACAGTTACGATTGTTGTATGATTGGCCGTGCTTTTGTATTATGCTGGAATGTGAATCAGGAACAAACTCTGCGGTTTTAGTCCGCAAGCGAACTATACCGACCCAGCGACCGCCGCTTGCCTGCGAAGTTAGTGTCAACTTTAACGGATAGAGGGTGTCGCTAGGTCATCGCAGCGAATACCCACTGCCATTATTCTCTGTTTTCTAGACCGGAGCCGCCATTTCCTTGAAATAGCTCCTCAGTTATCCTCGCGAAGCTGAGTGGACCCCGTTCCAGACCCACTACTTGTTAGAAAATCTGGTAGCGCCGGGGAATCGAACCCGGACCTCTGGATCTGTCCACTAGACCACAGATGCAGTCGGAATATTAATCATTGGTGGTAATTAAGAACAGTATGAGGCAATGGTAGCAGTAAACGAGAGAGGTACTCATGCTGCAGTCGGTTTTGAAGTCTGGACTACTGCCCCAAAATCTGGCCACCCAGCGTTCTATACAGCGGGTACCTTGGCCAATTTTCCTTCGGGTGTAGCGGCCAGGGCTGGAAACTGTCCACTTCTTTCTAGTGCCGAGGTCAATTATGGCGGAACTATTCCTTCACTCCCACATTCCTTATCATGGGGTAGTGCTTTAACACAAGGACAATTTTATGGTACATTGCCTCTTCCCCAGTATTCATTGCAGCAGTGTTTTTGGTGTCCATCATGGGCACAATGCATAGTCGTGAATTAAACCGTGGAAACCTAGCTCGGGATGGGAGCAATCCAATTCTCCCGTTACATTTCAACGGACATCCCATTGATAGAACTGGAATACCTCAAGAATCAAACAGTTATCAGTAGTGCTGCAAGGTGTTTCCATCGCCAGAGTAGCGGGCGGGGATTGTGCTCGCGCGAAGAAACGACTTTCGTTCTCTTGGAAAATGTAATGCGCGTCACAGGGATTTGCGTTTGGATGAGGAGTGACACAGCAAACATTTTGCACTTGTACATTCATGAGCCCTACATGGATAAGTCGAGAGTTCCTTCCATTCGATTTATTTTTTTTTGTGTGTGTTAGCTGTTCAAATAGCAAGGCGAAAAGAACTGAACTTCTCTGTATTTGGGATTTTATTCCTTGCTAAGTTTCATCTATGTCTCCTCATGCCAACTTTCGTGCATGTGGATGGAAATAAAGTTGACAGCTATTCTGAGTAAATGTTTAATGTTTTTCTCTCATGTGTATTATTATTAATCACGTGCCGTAAGCTGGAATATAGTGACTTCTTTTATACATGTTGATAAAATCTTTCTGCGTGTTTCTTGATCCAATTAGGTTTCAAATTTTTATAATTAATCTTCATATCTTAAGGGGCATCTCTTTTGGTTAGAACTGCATTTTTTTTACGTATCTTTCCTCTTCAGTTCTTCTATTCGTTCCCCTCATGTCATAGATCTTCTGTTTCTGTATCATTTCGTTATGTTTCTCATAACCTCTTAACCTCATTGCCCCACAACATATTTTAACGAGCTTGAAACTCTCGTCACTCTAGAGCCCCACATTTGGCCGAGACTACCGTTATTTTATGATGTGTATGTAAGCTTTCGATTTTTTTTTTTATTTGAGGCTTTATAGTGAGGACTACCGCCCAATAATTCTAAGATTTTATTAAGAGACTATTCACTGTTCAGTATCCTTAATTATACACAGAACTTTCACAGAAACTCTTTTAAAACGTTTATTTCTTTGTTATTACTTAAATCTCTTCGACCGATAGTGTAACGGCTCCGTCATCTGCTTATTGTATTTTTTAATTCTAGTGGGTTGGGACTAAGTCCCTTGTACTGCGGCCACTTCTGGCATATTGTACCAGCCTCAGATGATAGGTGAGGGTGATTGTGGGACAGTTGATGGAATGAAGATTGGCAGGGGAAACCGAAGTACTCGGAGAAAACTTGCCCCAGCTCCACTTTTCCACCACAAATTCCAGTTGACCAGACCCGGGATCGAACCCGGGCCGCCGCGGTGGGAAGCCCGCGACTAACCGCTTGAGCTATGGCGCGGTCCTTATTGTAAATTAGTATAATTAATTGCAAAGATAATAGTTTTCTAGCGTCTGTACTTGCCGTACACGTTTGTTAGGAGATGCTCGTGACAACCCTGTGGAAGGCCTCAGTTGCAAACAGCTGAATGTCAAAAGCGAAAGGGCACTCGCATATGTTTTATGTATGGGATGCATTTAAGTCACTTGACGTTGAAAAAAGATGCGAGAACGAGACCACTGTTATCGAGTGTAAGAAGGAAAGTTTTATTGAAGCTTGTGACGATGGACCCTGAAGTGTGAGCGCCTGTAAAGACGTGTCTGTCTCGAGTATGTTCTTGACGTCACATATATATCTTGGTTTGTCATGTAAGAGAGAGACTATGAGGAACTGCACTTAGTTCCCTCTCCACAAACTCATTTTTAGTATTGCTCGAATGCGTGTCTTGGAAGAAAGGAAAAGTAGCAAAGTTAGTTTCATGTGTGACATTGTAACCGTGAGTTTGTAGAAGTGACTTTCAGTCCCACAAAGTTTCCTCTTATCACGGTTGAGAGCAGAGTATATATATGTTCGGCAGACTTGAGAGATCGCTGGGGGAGAATTATTTGTCTTGTCCGGGTTACATTGACGCGTGCTTCGTTGGCCGATGTCTAGGAAATGTTTCACAACCTCATGGGCCTACATGGCCAGTTACAGGGTGGGGTTTTACGTCGTAATTACTGGGTTTTCGGACTTGTCCATCGTCCGGTATTTAAAAAAACTAGAAAACGCATCATTTCGGAAGCTGGGTGTGTTTGTGTCTTTAGGTGAGGGGGAGACACCTGTTCTGTTGGGTCCCTTGAAAAGAGCTAACCTCAATTACTGCGTTCTAAGGGGCCAGCACATAAGGTATCTCCTCCTTACCTGAGGACGGAAACACGTCAGGTTTTCGAAACGTTGTGTTTTCTAGTTATTAGAATACCGGACAATGGACAAAGTTCGAAAACCCAATTAATCATGATTGTTATACACCATCGTCAGAACACTTCCGATTCTACCTTTACCTCATGCTTGGCGTAGTTGCCAACCGTGTGTTACCTCTTGAAAATTTGTGTCGCGGGTTTGGACTCTGGCCGAGGCATGGGAGTGCGTCTGTGTTTCTGTGACGGATGTGTTATAAGATTTTGTAATGGGGAGGGAGGTCTTCTACGAGCAAAAATAATTTCGTAGTTAGGTCTGTTATTGGATACTGGTCGTGGCGGCGTGAGGGGAAGGTTTTCTGTTTTGTGCCTACCAACTTTACCCGGCGGCGGACACCGAAGAGTAGGGTAAATAATGAGCCTTGGCAAAAACACAACCCCCTCCCAGAAAAAATGAAATTTAATATGACATCTGGGATTTGAGGTTGTGACTGCAGTGGTTATGAAGATTTCTGTCCTAGCAAGAGGGTCGCTCAAGATAACGCAACAGGGAGAATAGCCCGCGTAGTAACGACCAAAACCACGATACGGAAGCACACCAGTTTCCTAATTTACAATTTTAAGACATTTGATGATGACCTTATACATCGCAACAGGCAGTGAATAACTTTTAATAAGTTAAAATCTCTATGACGTGTAAAACTTTCGAAGTTCTATAGAGAGACATGGTGCACGTGAGACTGAAACCATTTGGTATGCACCTGTAAATCTTGGAATGTTTGAATCTTTACGGTGCTCTTTATTGTTTCATGGCATTTTTTTTTCTTGGCACTACAGCCCCAGTGGGCCTAGGCCTAGGCCTACCTCCATGAACTTCTCCGTTCACTTAGGTTTTTCTTCATCTTACACATACGGTAGGACTCCTTGGGCGGGCGATCAGCTCGTCGCAAGGCCTCTACTTGTAGACAAACAGAAAAAAGCACACAAACATCCATGCCCTGAGTGGGATTCGAAACCAAGATCCCGGCTTCCGAGCGAGTGAAGACAGTGCATGCCTTAGACCGCTCGGCTACCGTGACCGGCTTCATGACATTATGATATGAAATTATTTGGGGAAGGCATCCAGGAACTCTCTCTTATGTAAACCGGAAGGCTTATATAACGGGGGTCTGTGGGAAAGTGTGGAGCTAGTTTATTAACTTTAAGCCTAGAATAATCGAGACTCGGTATAGAGATTGGAATAAACTGGTATGGAATCAGTGTACGTCTAGATGATGAGGTATTTATTTCTGTTGCAGGTTTATGAAAGGGCATTGGTGGTGTTTGAGAAAGGCATTCAGGAACTCATCTTGTGTTTATTCCATTGTATTAACTGGAATGTTTATATAACTTGGAGTCTTCGGAAATCTCTGGATCTAGTTTATTGACTTTAATAACAGAATAGAAGGTAATTGGTATTGTGATGGGAATGAGCTGTGTGGGATTGGTTACTGACCTACGTTCATGTTGTTGCATTCTATATACTGGAAAGTTTATATAACGCGAGGTCCTTCGAAGTATTTGGATGTGTTACCCCGTGGTGACAGGGGGCGTGGAGGTGTCCCGCTCTGTCACCCGGTTTAGTATGCTGCCACCATCTTGTTATGTCAAGAAAACTCCAGTAAACTTATCGATCGCTTACGTCACTGGTCCTTGCTTTAATTCGCAATTCGCCGAAGCTTCGGGAGGTGCTGGAGTCGTCAGGGAAGAGGGTAACAGTTGAGGGGAGGCTAAGTTCAGTTAATATCACAGCGCATTTCTATCCTACTCTATTCACCTATGTCGCTATATACATAATACATACACACTTTGCCGACGTTTGTCGGTTCGCATTACGTTTGGTTATGACCCTGTAGTACCCACATTAGTCCCATCCTGTCGCCCTGATATTGGGTATCCTAGTCCACCTAGTTTTCCTTTCACTCCCTGGGGTTTGCACTTTAATATTATCACACTTAATGTTCATAGCTATATGAGGTAAGTCTACTTACGTAAGCTGAGGAAACAGGCGCTCGCCATCACCCTCTCGGCGATAGCCTTCGGCTGAACTCTGTATCAATTAATAATATTAAAAAGTCAAAAGTTTTTCGATTGATTCCTATATAGTTTATGTACCCTCTTTTTGCTGACTCGCGGGGTTCCGGGGTGTATTTGCCCGCCCATTCTGACGTGATTTTGGGTCGGTGTAGCCCACTCATTTGCTGTTTATCGAAAGGGGGTTGGCTCTTTCGGGTCTACCGCCTCCTCCGACTCAGCGTTTTCCTCCTGCCATAGTTTTTATGACCTACTTCATATAGCTTCTTCCTCAATGTCAGCGTTATTACGCTGTCGCGCTAACATTCTGATTACTAAGCTATAGCCTGTTACACTTCTTTGCAAACCCAAGCTTCCCGGTTCATGTCATTATTTCTATTTCTTAATCTTAAAGTCTAGATACACTTATTCCAAATTTACCCCCCAAAAAACATATCTTCTTGTACATAACCCTTACGCCATTACAGGATGTATTTTTTTTATCCGTGAAACCAGTATGGTCTGTGGGTGGTGTTGTGATGGGTGTAAGTTTGTGAGGAGTTTGTGCGTGGCTAGATAATCGTGTATGTCTGTTGCAGGTATGAAAGGGTATGCGTTTGAATTGGGATCCATAATTTCGTCTAAGATCTCATATTTTCTGTTACCTTGTGTGAGTTGTGTTGTCGTTCACAATTGAAAAGAGTGACGTCAGAGGTCTAATCAGTTTGAAGTCTACATTTTCTTAACCTTGGGTTACAGGCTTGATTCGTGTTGTGCACTGTGTAAATCTACGAAATCCACATCACTGCCAGTTTTTGAAAACCCTATTACTGTGCCATCACGATTCAGTGGCAGAATTACGGTACTGGTGTTTTCCCGATGGCTGCAGTAGGTCATGGTCTCCTTTCTTGACTAATATGTCCTTACTGAGGTTTGAGTGTTGTAGTCAGTAACGTGTACCGTTGAAATTGTTGTAGTGTTACTACTGTGATATGGATTTCTGCCTTGTACCGATGACATCAGCATCGTGGTTTCGAACTCATCAGATACTTGGCACAACATTTACTGTCAAGTTGACAACATTATCGTTTTTTACCAGATTTACTCGTGCTTGAAGGTGAAGGCTCGTTGAAGATAGGTATGCCGATGCATAAGATGGTGATTCTCGATGGGAAAGGCTGTAGACTGTGAAGCTTCCGTAGAACACCCACTAGACTTGTTATTGTACTCATCACCTGAGCACCAGTTCTGCTTTTGAATTGTTGCTTTCTCATCCTTGTCATCTCTGGTTGTTGAAGTCTGATGATTGTCGGTGTTTCTATTCAGTCCTGAGGAACAGTTCGCGTTGCTTCTTAGGCAGATGCCGGAGTAGTATACAGGATGTTTCACGACTTGAGAGCATAATTGCAGGAGGCGATTTCCTAGGTCTTTGTGATCAAAAAAGTTCATATAAACATGTGTCCGATTTTGGACGGTTACGGAGTTATGACCGTTTCTTCATTCCCGTACACGCCCGCGTGTGAACCGCGTCTATCAACTGAGGGGTCGCTATTTTTAGCCAGCTACAGACAGCGTTCTCGTTATCTCGGCACTTAAGAGGTACCTAAGGCGTGGTGGGTTGGTATGTCGGGCCACGGCTAATGTGGCGGCTATTGGTGTTCAGGACAGTTCTCATCTCGGTTCGTCTCTTACGTTCACGATGCCATTTAGATTTTCATTTGAGGAGTATGCAGATACGATTTATGTGTACGGGTTTTGTGACGGTAACTCATTTCTTGCCTTAGCTGCATATCAGCAACGGTTTCCGAATCGTAGAATACCGAACCGGAGAGTGTTTACTGGAGTTTACCAGACATTACGAGTTACCGGTAGAGTTCCCGGCGTTCGTATTGCAGCCGAGCGTGGTGTTAATGAAGGCACCAATGAGGAAGGCATTGTTCGTATGGTACACCGCATTCCACGTAAGAGTATGCGAAGAATTGCCAGCCAGGTCTCCAGACTTAAGTCCACTGGATTATTGTGTGTGCGGATGGATGAAAGAACTGGTTTACAATGTGAAGGTGGCAACGCAAGATGCTTTGCTCGGTCGCATTCTGGACGCCGCTGACCACATAAGAAACAGCCAGCTGAAGCTGCTACGTGCTACCCGCGCGGTTCACAACCGAGCGACAGCCTGTGTTGCGGCTGGCGTTGGCATTTTCGAAAATCAGCTTTAAGCACCAATCAATTCAGATTAAAGGTAATTTCACGAAGTTAACGTTACATTCATACTTTAAATGCATCATGTATTATGCTGGTTTATTATTTTGTTCCGTTTATTGTCAGTAATCGTTACCTTCTATTCTGAGTTTAAAACGGTCATAACTCCGTAACCGTCCAAAATCGGACACATGTTTATAAGAACTTTTTTTTGATCACAAAGACGTAGGAAATCGCCTGCTGCAGTTATGCCCTAAAGTCGTGAAACACCCTGTATTTGCTTTCCGTTTCTTAGTTTCAGTGCTACATGACTGTGAAGATGAGGGCGTGGCAGGAACGCCCATACATACCCTGCCGCTAATATAATTTTACCTGTTGAATATCATTAGTTCTGTCTCATTTGATACCTTTCCTCTTCTTACTCTCTGTTGCATCTGATCATGGTTAGGGTCACTGCATGCAACAGAAGTGATCTTGTCACCTTGTTGAATTTTTGCCGAATTATTCTGGTTGAATGAAGATTGCACGAGTGAGCATGAACTCTTTTCATCCAACCTGGTCATGTGACAAATGGGTGGAGTGCTCTCTTCATCTCTGAATGTGAAGTTACTATCACTGGTCAAAAACTGTGGAGGAATGGGTACTTTTGCTTATGTTTGTGATAGTAGCCTCTTAGTGCCCTTGATACGACGGTTCTTCGTGCACATGACTGCAGCCTCTCGCTCACCAGTTAATTGGCAGAGTTTCGGGTGTTTATGCAGTAATAGTTCCAAGCTTTCTGTAGTCTCCATGCCTTGACTTAACAGTAATGGCCACCCTGATAACACTTGAGGATAGTGTAGTTGAACTTGCGGGGTAGTTCTGAGTGCACGTGTAAATATTTGTCTTTCTTATTGTTCAGACCAAATTTACACAATTTCATGTCTGATATTGAAGGCAAGGATTTATTTTTTCAGAGACTCTTTTCAGACTCACCTTTTTTTTCTGTGTTTCAGACTTTTGTGGGAGGGTCGCTCTTTTCTTAAAGTCTTTTGTAATTGGCGCGTTTCTTGTAGACTTTGTAGTGGTCATTCCTGCCCCTGGAACAGTTTGAGTAGGTATGATATTATTACTATGAATAATGGAGGATTTGCCATGGATAAACAGCTTATCACCTTCCATCTTTACGGATTCATCGTCATAATTGATTTTTATGGTCTCTTCATCAGATATACATTTCTGATTCCGTTTCTTTAACACTATTAGTTTCCTTCTCTAGATGATTTCTGTGCCTTTTCTGTCCAATGAATCCACTTATCAATCCAAAACCCGCATATAGTCACGCAATCACGTGACAGTATTATCGGCCCGTTTCCTATCTAGTCCTCTAAGTCTTTGGTTTTATGACGCGTGCCCATTAGAGTTGTGAATGAAGCATGTCAGGTGCTTGCCTACCTAATTATAAGCTTGCTGAATACTCCCCCGACAGCAGTAGGTGGCTTGTATAAATTGCGAAGTACCTCGTTATAAAACAATTTAAATTATCCTCGCATTTTATTTCATTTACGTCCGAACATTTTCATTGTTTTTCGAGACACTTCAGTACCTTGTGTCCTAGGTCAGTATTACTGCAACGTTATCCTCCCATTTGCTCGGCTTTTCAAGTAGCCGTTTCGTTAACACTGACTCCCTAGCAGTTATAACTTTTAAGTACCAGATCTTCCCTTGTGGTGTTCTGCGTGCTTTAATTGATTCAATCCTAGCAGTGGAAATTGAAATTATACATTGTAAACAGTTAGTGCTGCGATACTGAGGCAAAGGAGTTCCACTGGAAGCAGAGGGACGCTTTTTGCATGGGAGACCGACGGCACAGTTTTTCTCCTTCCATACAATTTTGATCCTTTCTTGTCTAGCCTTTATTTCCAGTTCTTTCTCCCCTCCCCCGTCTTCGTCCTTTCATCTTGTCACCGAAAGTACATCAACTTCTATCAACTTCTTCCCAGCATTCATTATTCATAAGTTTTCACCTTTCTTCAGTATTTCTGAAAATGTATACACATTGTCTACCTTCATTCGTGAGGCTGGTTGCACAGTGTTAACTGTAAAGCTCATTGCCGTTGCGTGTAATACAGAACTGTATTAATTATGGTTGTGTTGTAAATCTTGTAGGTTCATTTAGACGTCCCTATTAGGTTCTGTATATGTATTGTTAATGAAGATAGAATAGGTACATCTCCTACCAATCGCGTTTAATTTTATTATATATCTTAAGTTGAGCATTATGTTCTGTGTTCATAATTTGTCATCAGGAATACAATTTATATAGGTGAATATGTAACAATTATGTAAATAGTCGAAACGTGGATAAAGCAAGGAGATTTGTCGTTTGTTCAGTGACACCAGTGAACACCCTCTGCGCCTCGTGTTGTTCTAGCTACCCGAAGTAGAGAGCCTCATCAGTCACTCGAGTCCGTCGGCTGTGCTTCTCAGTACAGGAAGTGTCATCTGAAAGAACGCTGTCATCAGTAGGGCGTCATTGCACTCGTATGTGGAAGGAGCCCTGCTAGAAGCATTTCACATAAGTCCTGGTGTTTTTTATTGCGACATGCATAGCATATGCGTTAAGGTAAAAAGTAAAGCTATCCCTGTTACAGGCCGTGGAGGCCCGTAGGGTTGTGAGACGTTGGGGCTCTCACATGTTCTGGACAGTCGGCTCACATATGACGTTAACGCGCTGGCCACCCTTTAGTTCCCAGGAAGATTGCTGGTACTCATTTCTGTTAGAGGCTGAGTTGACCCCAGGGCCATAGTGCGGCTGGAAGGATTGGACCAATTGAAAAATTTGATGACTACGTCGGTAATCGAGCCCGCGACATTCCAGCTAGCATAGTGCCTCAATCAGTATGAGAATTGAGGCTAGCGGAGTGGCGACCGTGCGAAATATATTGGTGTGTTGGTAACTTAATTATTACAACTCGATGCGACGATTGTACAGTGATATCACACGAAAAATGTGTTATTAAAACTGACACTGATCAACCATTTGGAGCCGCAGAATTCACCAGGTGAAGTGGGAAGCTCGGATCCTTCTGTAATTGCTTCATTACTATTTCACGTTCGAATCCCATGAACGTTTTGGATTTTGGGATCTGCATTCGTTCGAGGGAAAATTGTGGAGCAGTAGGATATGCCACAGTGGCTTGCTCTGTGTTCCCCAGTAAGCAGAGTCGATATGGCGCCCTCCACATCTCCCGCCCAGTGTTCGAGGAGTCGATGTTGGCAGACGGATATTGGTTGCAGTACTCTTTGTAGGCTTACTCTTCCTTAGCTCACATTTCTGCAATCGCTGATTCCGAGCGAGAGTGCATGTCCTGGTTCCCGGAGATCTCTTGACGGACCTTTTGAAGACCTTGCACGTTAGGATTTCGCAAAGGTGGGGAATTTATGCACTGTGTAACTACCAGTTTTGGAGGAAGACTTCTTAGCATGAAACTACTTAATATTTGAGTGTAAAGCTGAGTTTTTGTACAAAGAGTATGCTGAAAAGTTGCGGTTTTCGAACCTTCTGTTTTTTCGTCTACATTCTACAGATGAATATTGTTTGTGTGTAAATTAATATGAAAGGGAGATGAAGATAAGGCTCAGGCGGTTAGTCATTTGTTTGTCAGGTCAGGTGATGTGGGATTTGTGCTGGAAAAAGTGGCACTGGAGCAGCTCCACACCTATTATCTATCAACCGGGGCTGGTGCAATAGGCCAGTTAGTGGCCGACGTACCAAGTGGACTCAGTCTCACGCCACCTCAAGGAACCAAGAAAAAAGATAAGGCTTTGACGTATTTGTGTTGTGTATAAATAACTTCAGACGTGCATTGCATCATCCTTGAGCGCAGGTAATAGTGTTAATGACTAATAAATTTTCATCAGGAGAAATGCGTGTTACAGCGAATAAGGAAAACCTGAAGTGCATACAGACATTTATTTTGGAGACGCAAGGGGGAGCAGTACTTGGGAAAATACAAGCGGCGTTGGCGGCAATGATGTCTATGACGAGAGTATAATTTATATCTTTTGCACGCTACGAACGAATCTTCTTGTTCAGAGTGTCAGGATATTACATTTTGAGAGCCTATAGTGTTTCATAATATCGACCAAAATACGCTAATAACTCATGTCACCATTCGGCACTGTTATTAGTTATAATATTTGTACGTCACTAATTATAAATACATAAAGTGTCTAGGTTTTTAGTTTTTTCCTATATTTATTATACGTAATGTGCAGTGTATTCAGTAAATGTAAATGTGCGTTATGAATAGACTCACGTGTTATGCCCAGTGGCGTAACTGGTACTGGTTTACTGTTCACTTATTTATCACGTTCATACTCTTGTTAGCTACTTCAATCTGTCCTGTACATTTAATACTGACTGCTATTTCAATCTGTTTACACCTTCACTGTAGACCAATAGATCCAGTGCTAATTTATTGGGGTGAAGAGGTTTTTCGTAGTGTTGCATTTGTTTGATGGTTCGGAAGTTGATATTCACCCAGAAACCAGTATAATTAGGAGTAAAGTATCCTATTCGGTTGAGCTCCTTAGACAGAGCTAGTTTCTAGTGGCTGTTATCAGTGAAAATTAGGAGCCGTTACTCTCTTGTGTTCTCTGTGGTTGAAGGTTTGCTGGTCTTCCAATCACATGACTTAAACTAGGATGTCTTTAGGATTCAACGTTTTGGAATTAATTCTGAATCGCAATGGTTCAGAGGCACAATTCCGGAATGTTGCAGAAGGACGCTTCTTAATAAAGACTTAATTACTATAATACTGCAAGGATTGTGTGCGTATCTAGTTTATATAGCATTAGATGATTGGATTATACTGGTTAAAGAATTAGAACGGATGTTGATGAAAGCGGCCTTGCCCAAATTTAAGGAACTTTGCTGGTTGGAGGAACTGAGAGAAACCAAGAATCGCTTCATTCCTAGTAAATGATGTTCCAGTCGATATTCGAACCGGTAGCACCCCGAATACATGTCTGAAGCGTTACCACCCTGACAAGTTGCTCTTTCTGAAGGGCTAATTGATTGTAGATAAATAGGGCGGTAAGTTGTGGATTGGATTAAACTGATTCAGGACGGGTGTTGTGTGTTTGCAGACTTCTTGCGTTAATGTTAAGGTTTCACGAAAGCGGGAAATTCCTCGAGAATTACTAACTGTATAACCGATCAACTGCATGCACTGTCTTCACTCGCTTGGAATCCGGGATTGTGGGTTCGAATCCCACTCAGGGTATGGATGTTTAGTTTGTGTGTGTACAGGTAGAGGCCTTGCGACGAGCTGATCACCCGCCCAAGGAGTCCTACCGAATATGTAAGATCTAGAAGACCGAAGTGAACGGAGAAGTTCGTGGAGGTAGACCTAGGCTCACTGGGGCTGTAGTGCCAAGGGAAAAAATAACCGATCAACAAAAGACGCGGGACGTTGTAAGCTGTAATACGATTACGACCTTGGTTAGAACTTATTGTAGGTCACGGAATAGCTGAATGCCACTTGTTGATGGGTAAGGGAGCAGACCGGTTTTTCTGCTTTCCCTTTTATGTCTGATGGGCATGCTGATGTAATATAGTCAGATGCAATGTCAGGTTTTGTGGTGAAGGGGAGGACACCGGTGTTCGCCATCGCATGCCCGTGGATCATAGCTTTACTACTTGCGCTGTTGCTCATGTCTGGCCGCAGAGCTTTGATTGTGCTTTGGCCTCCCCACTGTATCTTGTACGGCTACGCCATGTTATCTGGCAAGGTAGGAAGCGAGCACACGGAGCTGAAGTCTTCTTCGTGAATTGTTATAGATATTTGCGGGTATGTAGGCTTCTGAAGGACGAACGAAGACTAGCAGTATTCTTATATGCATCAGTGGAAGTTTTCTCATCATGTTTATTCGTGTACGTCTGTGATGTGGTACAGACCATCAGTAAAGGCAGTGAAACGTAGTTACGTGGGAACGGAATGTTCTCATATCTAGAGGCATGTGCTAAACATCTAGGCAAAGCCTTTGCTTTGTGTTGTTAAACACAGCACAATTTAACTTCAGTGACATCATTGGTTTTTTTTTTTTTTGGCGCTACAGCCCCAATTTGGGCCTTCGCCTACTTCCATGAAACTCTCCATTTCACTTCGGTTTACTAGATCTCAGACATTCGGTAGGACTCCTTGGGCGTGTGATCAGTTTGTCGCAAGGCCTCTACCTGTATACAGACGCAGAAAAACGCACATACACAAGCGCTAAGCATCCATGCTCTGAGTGGGATTCGAACCATACGATGCCGGCTGCATGCCTTATACCTCTCGGCGTCATTTGGTTTAGTTTAATATAATTTAAGTAAATTAAAATTTTAGCTGCCTCTACAGAGCAGAGCGTATTTATTACTGGGTGTCTGCACTAAACGCATGATTTGATTTCAGTTTTTCATCAATTCTGTACGCCCATAATCCCAAGCAGAAAATTCATCAGCTCTTAACCGAGTAAATATCTTGATTAAGAAGGGACGTGAGAAGCTACCAGTTGCATCACTGCTCTAGGAATTTCCCTCTGTCTGTGGAGCACGATGGGTCTCCTGAAGTCCTAGGTCTCCAGTACTACAGATACACACTTATTCTTGTCTGTTGTTTGCCCTTTGCTGCCTTTCTCTTTGCCCCTAAAACCTTGTCTCACGCGTCCAGCTTAATTATACACCCGACTGATTTTCTTATTCGAGACGTCGTTGGTAGCCTCACGCCCTGTTTCTCAGTCTTCGACGTGTCCAGCACGGCTGGCCTACCAGCAGCGTACTCCCGGTAGCATAATCTCCAGGTGGTGAAGACGTGCGAACCGCCCAACACAGTGTGGCAGTAGTAGCCGAGGGTGAAGGCAACTGAGAATACTGATCTGCCACAGGCCACATCCATGACACCATCTACTTCCTATTTGTTCTGTGATGTTTGCGGTTTTCCTGTTAAAGTTGCCAGCTGTATTCCTCAGCGCGATATCATAGTGCCATTCGAAATCACGGATAATGGCAAAAACATGCTTACATGTACGTGTATCTTTGTATTTGTTGTTATCCCTGTAACAGGCCATGAAGGCCCATAGGGTTGTGAGAGGTCGGAACAGTCTGCTCACAGATGGCGCTGAGGTCAGCCTTACGCGCCGGCCGCCATTTACCCCCCAGGAATATCCCTTCTACTCATTTCTGTTAGAGGCTGAGTCGACTACAGGGGCCATAGTGCGGTTGGAAGGATTGGGTAAATTGAAAAAAAAAAAAAATCCACCTCGAGACCGTGACCTTCTGGCTTGTAGCTACCGCGAGCCTCCCTTTATATGCTGTATGCATGTATGAATTATGTTCATGCTGTTGTACATCTTTATACTTTTTCATTTGGATAGTTTAGGTTAGCGTGGCATTGTTTGGACGTTGTAGTAATTCTCTGGATAGGTGCCTAGCAGCTGGTTAGCATCAAAGAAGTTCTGACGTCAGAGAAAGTGACGGTTACAGTTGTAGGCCGAGATGAAGATGCACAAGGATGCCGACAGAATTGGTAGGATACAGAGTGAATAGATTTTGCCTTTTACAGTTGGCTTTCCCGATTGGCTGGAAAGACTTCGGACTAGTAAAACGACGTTGAACAGATCAAGGCCATGTTGGCATTCCTGGGAACAGGCTTAGAAGTTAATGATAGCAAAATTTAATACGTTATCAAACATGTAAATTACTTGACTGTGGAAGACATGGGATAATACATTTAAAGTAGTAGCTGTGAAAGAGAGCGCAGTGCGCAATGAGCAGAAAATAGCCGAGGTAGTTTTAACGGAGAATTATCTACCCGGGGACCGCCTCTGTGGTCTGGTTGTCAGAGTTCCTGGCTACAGATCCAGAGGTCCGCGTTCGATTCCCGGCGCTATCAGATTTTCTGAGAAATAGTGGGTCTGAGACAGGGTCCACTCAGCCTCGTGAGGATAATTGAGTAGCTATTTCAAGGAAATAGCGTTTCCGATGTAGAAACCCGAAATTAACGGCCGTGGGGATTCGTTGCGCCGACCACGCGACACCCTCTATCAACTAAAGTTGGCACTAACTTCGCCGACAAGCGGCGGTCGCTCGCTCTCTCGGTCGGTCGGTCGGTCGGTATAGTTCTCTTGCGGATTGAAACAACGGAGTTTGTTTTCATCTACACGGGCCGATGGGACGACAGAACAGATCTGAACAAGATTCCATAACTGGTGTCGAGTTTCATTCTTAAATGTATGGAAACTAATGAGAATTAAATCTGTTGCGCCGCAGCGGTTGAATAGTTGGTATTCCTGTTTCATGTTCGAGGAATCATAACTCTGCTCCAAGACCTTTGTACCGACAGAAGTTTGTCATTGGTTTCATTACCCTCTGTAGGTAAATATTCCAAATACCGACAGAAGTTTGTCGTGGGTTTCCTTACACTCTATAGGTAAATACTACAATTTTACCTTAAATAGGTCACGTTCTACTTCTTACACGTACTTTCGGAACTGACCATTAAAATAATCTTGCCATTTGACACCGCTTGACCAATGTAGTTGTTTTTTCCTGCTGCTGTACATAGAGCAAACACAGAGCGAAATATCCAGGGGGTGGTTAGTTCATATTGGAACACCTAGCTTCAAAGGCTCGGGTATTGGCCACAGTTTTCTCGTGTCGGTGCTCCTGCTTGCGCGATCGTCATTTGCTGTTTTTACGACCGAATTTGTTCGCGAATGTCACTATTGAATATCTGGCATTCCTGCTTTGTGCATGGATGCCAATTGGCGTCTCCTAGGGCACGGACTTCCCGTTATGCACGATAACTGTGCTGCCCCCATTGTGAGACTGGAAAACGTTGTGGAATGTAGGTTAGAACTTGGAGTATATGTCTCTCATGCAACTACCAATTAATTTATCTTCACAAAACACAGGATCCAGAATTCTCGCACTCATTGCGAGCACGAGCAGTAAGATGTACGTCCTCGCCAGCATAGTTAATATTGGTTTCGGGTCCGTCGGGACCACTGACTATCTATTTTTTCCTCCAGATTTTCTTCTTGAAATTTGGCCTCTTCAAGGAGAGGGGTCTGATTACAACTGGTCACTGCTTCTGCTGGAGGATTGACTGCATGCCCACTGTGTCATTACTCATCAGACACCAGCTTTTAAGTAGGGGATGTAAGAATGTGTATGAAATATCGGGGTTCTGTTCTCCACTGACTTTTACCTTGTACTGTATCTTGTCCATTCGAACGAAACTTAACCTCAGCCGAGCAAATACCAGCTCAAAATCAAACTTGCCGTCACCGAAGTGTTGCATGGTACCAGTCACGTAAATTACTGAATCACATGGCTGCAAAGCGTTCGTGTAAAACCGTAGTCTCGATGAAGTTGCCGCTGTTGCAGAATTCTTCTTATGCTGGACATGGATAAATTCACACGAGAGCGTCGAAGGTTTTACCAGTATACGTGGAACAGAATTACTGAAACAGCTGACTTAGAATATCACAGGCATGCACACTGGGCAACTAGGTTATCCAGTTATTTTTTGTATCTAATATCTTTAATGAGTTGAAGATGTCGAACCTTATTCCAGAGTACAGTTTTTTTGACGCTAGGATTTATTAGCTTACTTTCGTTACACTGGAAAAATGGAAGTAGGGTTATGCGATCTCCATGCTGTCTTGCGTGTTTGTGTCTGTCAACTTCTGAATGGCTGAACCAATCTGTATGAAACTTGGTATGCATATTATGGCACTAGAGTCCATCTCAGCTTCCTGCTTCAGTAATCCCTCCCATCAGTCTGTGTGTCTATATGTGTATTTCCATATTGTTGCTAGGCAATGACTCGGTAAAACATCCCTATCGTTGCTAGGCAACGGCTCTGTCTCTAACAGAAATGAGTACCAGGAATGTTCCTGGGGGGGGCGGTAAAGGGCGGCCGGAGCGTAAAGCTGACAACGTTATCGCCATCTGTGATCCGATTGTCTAGAAGATCTGGGAGCCTCAACCTCTTAAAACCGCATGAGCCGTCACGGGCTGTTACAGGGATGACTTTAACGTTTACCGTGTAAAGTAGACGATTTGTTTACCCAGAACTATTTTTTTTTTGCTAACGCAGAGGCGAACTGTGCCCAAGCACAGTATATCGCCATCTGGTACGCAGAGTTTCACTCCATGCCTTAACTCCTGGTATCTGTTGCCCTTGAGTCCGTGTAGGATTGCGTCTCCTTATGTTACGCAGGTACAGGTCTGGGGATTGCGTCAGGCAAATTCTGCAGGTGAGCCACAGACTTGCAATCCAGGATGCAGTTGCAGTGTCTGCAATCTGACCCAATTGGAAAGGCAACAACCGAAGCAGCCGGGACTCCCGCCAAATGGCGTCCTCCGATTTGGATGATTTTTTATTCAAATCTGCTCTGAGATTCATTATCATGACTTAAGGCATTGCGTGATTTTATTCGGCCACTGGAAACTGTAGGGGAGTTCGAGTAATAGTCCACGGCAGTGCAATATTTTCCAGTTCGTTCTGTGATAAGATACAACTTCCACTCACTTTCATGCTTGTCTCTTAAGTGAACAAAGGAAACCGTCACTGGAGCTTTATGTGAGCCGTCGAACGTAGCAAAGTATGACTGCACCCCTTGTCTTAATTTTTTCTTAACCTCATTTCCACCACCAATCTGATAACACCGCGCTCTCATTGCGAGACGTGGATGGAAGCCTGCTTCGTCCTTCCACCTTATTCAACCTGAAGATAACAGCTGCAGTGTACGGCGAAACATTGGAATGTCTTCAGTGTGCTATGCATCGAAATCCGAAATTCGAAGATGTGCATTAAACGCATACCGCGAAATCCCAAGAGCAAGAAGAGAAACAATGCAGCATTTGTTGGTGCTTCGTTCTTCAAGGTTTGTCCCCTAGGTTGGCGCACAGTAATTTTCGACCACCCCGTCTGTGAACTGGGCGACCTTCTGATCTGTAATTTAAAATTTTCTGTAGGAATCTTTCTTCGTTCCATCGTGTAAACAAGTTCTATTTATTTCTCTTTTTATTTGAGTATTGTGTTTGTTGGAGCATCATAAACTTGTTTATTTTATGTTTTGATTAAATATTCTCTAGAATGGTCTATCGCATTCAACGTAGTTTCTGTATTCAACTTGTTTCTGTCGACTTCTCCTCGAAGTACTGTTACCCTCGCTACAGAGTGAGCAGTGCGTACATACGCTACTGATTTAGTCCTCTCTAAAAACACTTGCCAACCCTCAATTGAAAAGCTGAGTGTAACATTTTGTCTAATACAGATGTTAAGTACTGAGTTGGAAAAGGTTGACCATTGTATCATCTCCATACTGAGATCAGTTCATGTTCAGTAAAACTTAAGCCTGTTTCTTCAGCATACAGCTCGGTATTTTCCTCCAGTTTACACGAAGATGGTTTCTCAAGCGCTCACTTCCCTTAACGTTTCCCTACCAAAATTATGTACACTTCCCTCCTGCGCTATTCCTACATTCTTCATCATACTGTACTATTTAATAATGCCGCTTGGAAGAGGTACTTCTTCAAGATAATTTAATTTTTTTCTACTTTTGACCTAGTTCTCTGAAGTGATCTCTTCCTTTGAATGTTTCCAGTCAACGTTTGAATCCATCTCTAGTTTCGCTCATTGTTTAAGGTCGTCCTTTTTTTCTGTTGCCAATTTTGGATACGTGCTTTATTTTTTGGCCTTGAAATCTCAGAACAAAATCGTGAATTGACATAGGACGGGCACGAATTCTTCGCATGAAGCATGCGAAAGTTCTCAGGAAGTTGTTAATTAGGGCCGTTCATTTTCTAAGCAGGAATTGTTTGGAAGTACGTATTTTTTTTCCTTGGCACTACAGCCCCTGTTGGCCTAGGGCTACCTCCATGAACTTCTCCGTTCACTTCGGTTTTTCTAGATCCTACACGTTCGGTAGGACTCCTTGGGAGGACGATCAGCTCGTCGCAAGGCCTCTGCCTGTACAGAAACACAGAAAAACGCGCACACACAAACTAAAGATCCCTGAGTGGGATACGAACCCACAATCCCGATTTCCAAGCGAGCGAAGACAATACATGCCTTAGACCGCTCGGCTATCGTGGCCGGCGGAAGTACGTATATGTTACTGACATTTTGCACGTGGGGTGCCCCTTGTTTCCTTGATAATGACGGAAGACATTTGTGATATTTGATGCCGAACAGAATGAGTTTCCCTTCTCGTTGTATTAATATGGCTTACGAGGAATGATTTTCCTAACAGGGTGCGAATTAGATGAAGAGCGGTTTAAGGTACATTTTCGCCAGTAGAACCATAATATATATTATAATCCTCGGGTACTTGCTGTGAACGAAAATTGTCTCAATGTTTATAGCACTTTAAACCGGTTTCGCGGTTATGGTACTTAATCTGTAAAGAGTAATGCACTTTTAATGATGTTACGAAACTCTTTTCATGAGGGAGTTCACATAAGCTGTTCAGCAGTTTATGCGTATCGTTATTTATAAAAAGCGGAGAATATCAATATTTTTGTGAGCAAGAAGTAAATGCGAGTTTAAAGTCTCATATGCTTTTCCCTTCACCTCTGTGACCAAAGGAAATTATGGAGCAACTGCTCACTTGACGTCGAAATCTCATAATTTACGGAGGTACATAAACGCTTGACCGTATTGCTTTCGCCCCTGTGCACCGGCGACATTTGTTCTTGATTATGTTAAGAGCGACCCTGTTTGCTTATTGTGTAGTTTTTACAAACAGCGCAGGCTGTTAAGTAGAGAATAACAGATGTTACTAAAAGTCTTGGCATCCTTGTATAGATTGAAGGAACAAATACGTTGTAAAGTCACTAACAAATGCATCGCCCGTGCCTCAAGCCTGCAGATATACAGAAACAGCGCAGTTTCTATAGGATCCTTTAATCGGGTTAAAGGAAATCAACCCACATGTTTACGTGGGCGTCAGTATGGTAGGTAGGCAGGCTTCGAAACGTTTACTGAAATATTCTTGTACGGTTCTTTAAGAGAGGTGAACGCAGAGCTTGCATTTCTTCTGCCTAAGAGTTTCAGTTGTTGCCAACTAAACAGCCAGTCTTTATTGCGTTCATTTTGAGATGTTACTTTTACTTTTGTTTGGAATATATTCTTTTCTGGATAGCCTTTCATAAACAAAAGGAAGGTACAGAATCCTCAAGGCCCAGTCAGTTTCTTGTAATTAACGGTTGTAATTGTGTCTGTTACGTAAATCATCCCATGTGGTCCAGTCATAAAAGTTGGACCCTTTAATTCGGTAGAGATTCTTTGAGCAAACTCTAGTGATAAAACTAGGGATTTTGTCTGGACCGGCACACCTCGACGTGCTGAGACGTCGAATTCCTAGCTTAGGGTCGGAGTCGGAAATCGAAGGAACGTTTAAAGAATCAGAAAAAATAATCGAGCTTTGTCTGGAATAAGAACAGAAGAAGTAGAATTAAAAATCGAAGAAAAATGATCCGCAAAGGCTTCAATAACATAATAATAATAATTCAATTCGATTTACGTGCAAACTTAACAGCACAGAGGCCAATTACAAAGCTAGCACGAATAGAGAGAAATACACAAAAATAATTAAAAAAAATACAAAATATAATAGTCTATATTAATTACACAGCTTGAATAAAGATACAAAAACAAACACACAGTCAAAGCCACAATGTGAGAATTTGAATTTCAGATAGAGCACCATACAGTAATAATAATACAAGTAATAATTAAAATAATAAAAATGATAATAATAATAATATTTTAATTAATTCAGTATACGATATGTTTCATCAACAGTTTTTGGTCCAAAGACGTCAAGGTCCCTACAAACAACATTAGCAGCAGAAGCGCATCTAGCAGAGGGGCAATTTTTACTAACAGAACAGACATTGAATATAGGAAAGTCTCGGATATATCGAACAGAGACCCGAAGGCCAACAGTTTCCAAAGCAGAAGGGCAAAGTATAGAACCACGATAAACTTGAATAAGGAAGTGCGCATCAAGATGATATCTCCTCTTTTGCAAGGTGTGCAATTTCAGTTGTTATAAAGCAAAATCGTAACAGTAATCTACGTGAAGAAACAAAAACGTTTAAAACAGAGAGCCATAAATTTCTGCTGAATGTGTTCTAGTTTGTTTACATCAGTTGACGTAATGGAATTCCAAACTACTGAAGCGTATTCAACCTTGGATCTAACTAAAGTAAAGTATAATATGAACATGCATTCAAGGGTTGAAAGTTAAAGGTAATACTGCGAATTAATACAGTGTGAAAATATAAAATTTACATGATCATGAAAATGAAGTTTAGAATGAAGGTATACGCCCAGGTCTTTCACTGAATATGTTCGAGTTATAGTGAAATGAAGAAGTTTATACTTGTGTAGCAGATAGTTAGTTTTCCTGGAGACCGTTATAACTTTGTTTTTCTTAAAGTTGAGTTTCATATAGTTTGCTGCACACCAGCTATGTATACAGTCAATGTCAGATTGCAGAAGATTACAATCTTCAGGAGAGCTAATTGCATGGCAAATTTTAATGTCATCTGCAAAGAGTAGGTACCTGGAGTGCTTAATTGAATCACACAAGTCGTTTATGTAGACACCGAAAAGCGGAGGCCCACGAACAGATCTTGGTGGAACACCGGACGATACTTCAAAGGGCGATGAAATAGTTTCACCAGTACGGACCCGCGATTGTCTGTTGGTTGTTAATAATAATAATAATAATAATAATAATGTATTATTATTATTATTATGATATTAACGTAAGTTATTTACAGTTGCGGGCTCTAGGCTTCTAACTTGATCCATTCGCAGGCATAGCCACCAGGCTTAAAGTTCATACTTCGATCCAGTCGAAGATGTAGAAACGTGACTTACCGGGGCACCGTTCGAGTTCTACTTTGATCGACAGCAGATGCACATACCCTGCTTATTTACGCGTCGTTGCTCTTGAAATAAAGTTGGTACTAAGATCGAGTTTAGGCCGCGCCATAGCTCAAGCGGTTGGTCGGTGGCTTCCCACCCCGGCGGCCCGGGTTCGATCTCGGGTCTGGTCAAGTGGGATTTGTGGTGGAAAAAATGGCGCTGGGCGGGTTTTCTCCCAGTACTTCGGTTTCCCCTGCCAATCTTCATTCCACCAAATTCTCCATCGTCATAATCACCCGGGGAATGCTACAATAGGCCAATCAGTGGCCGCCGTGCCGAGTTGACCCGGTTAGACTGCACTCCCCACTAAGCGAATCAAAAAAAAAAAAGATCGAGTTTGAGATACAGACACCTGATGCAGTGGAAGGTCGTTGCCCTTTAGGTAAGTTCCTGCTTTTATGATTGCCTCACAGTATTGTCACCAGGCGTATGACGTTTTGCTCGTCAAATAAGATCTTCTAAGATATACATGTAAATGTGTTTTCAGTGGGATATCGTGTGTTTATTTGCTTCATTTTCTCTCAGTATAAGTTCTGTCTTTTTTATCCTATTACGAGCGTATAATTGGTCTACTTTGATCAGCTTGCAGGTGTCGGTGGGTGGGTGTTACCGGGATTTATGTGACAAGCGCGTTGGGTTCGAGGGATTAGTTGTGTGCCCTCACAGCCTCGTTGTGTTCAGTGATTGTAAGAGCTTAATTTCCTCTGGACATCTCCGCTTGTTACGTCCTGGTAGCGTGTGTGTGACGTGTGCCGGAGGGTTCTGTTGTTGAAGGGTCTTTATTCTTTTGTCATTTCTTAGTTCTTTCCTTCCTAACTTCCGTTTGCAGCTGGCGCTGCTCCCCTGCCCCATCGTCGAGCGTATGGAAGATTAAGGCGGAAAGAGGAAGTTGCTGTACACCGGAAGTAGAGGGACACGTGTATATAGGCAAGTCACACTCGTTACCCCTTCTACTCACAGTATCGAAGTTTCCCCATTTCAGAGGATTTCGGTTCCCCGAACATCCCGGTATAATGGTAAGCAATCTGGTTTCATACCAGAAAGCACTCCGGGATCGAATTTCGGCCCGGAGACCGGCAATCTCATTTGAGCTTCGTAAGGTTTTTCCGCAGTTACTCTAAATGCCTATAGGATATTGGTTGGAAAACCAGAAGGAAAGAAACCACTCTGAAGATTAAGGCGTATGTGGGCGGATATTATTAAAATGGATGTTAGACAGGATGGGATGGTATGGATTGGATTGATCTGGTTCAGGATAGGGACCAGTGGAAGGCTCTTGCGAACACGTTAATGAACCTTCGGGTTCCAAAAAATACTGGGAAATTATTGATTAGCTGCAGAATTGGCGGCTTCTCAAGAGGGTCTCAGCTCCATGAGTAAATACGTTGTAAGTAAGTACTCTAGGCAAACATTGGGCGCTACTTTAAAATAGAAAACATCTGATTTCTTTGACATTTTTTCCTAACTCATTATTCGTCATATTCGACACTGCATAATGCATGCCGTGTAGAAGGAATCGTTCAATAGACGAAACAACAGACACATTTACTAGCATTCAGTTACGAAACGTCGGTGAATGCGCAAAGAGGACACTTCATGGGGTTCGGCTTGAAGATAACATATTGATTTGAGAAAGCGTTGTTGAAGTAAGAGATAAATGCCCATATTTCAGCAGGTACGTTAAAATTGTTGCGGAGTTAAGTCCATTGCTCAGTATGTGGTAGGCGCATTCCATCTGCTGTGGAAAGGACGCACCGCCTTCAGTTAGGTCTGTACGTCTCAGCAGTAGGTCACTATCATATTTCAAGTATTCATACACCCGGGTTTAAGTTCAGTCACAAAGAAGGCATATGCAAGGTTTGTGAAATGGCGTCGTTAAATAACTTATGGGAACTGACCTATGTGTATGAACATAGTAGGCTTGAGTTTTATCCTTCCAGCGTCTGTCAGCATCACACACAGAGCGGGAGAATTCGAGTATGAAATCGGTCTGCTTCCTAGGAAACAGTTGATAGTTGTGTTGGCAGAATGGAATTCCATAATGATGACTGTCTTCTTGTTTACATTCCAGTTAGAGCTGTTTGCACGGAAACATTTCGTATTCGTCGGTATATATGTATGGAGTAGGCAACCTAGCGGTTTGTTCACGGCTGGCCGTTTACACGGTTTTTACAGGTTTCCTTCCCTAACTTTGAAAATTTAACGTATCTTGTGATAGAAGCGCGGAAAGTTGGTGTTTCCCGCTTCAGAAGATGAACAGCAGTGCCATCTAAGAAGGCATACATGTACGAGTAGTAGCTGCATGGGACAGTAAATTCACGCATGTAGTTTAATTTTTTAACAATGCAGTTAGTAAGTTAGACTCTGTAGCTTCGGACGATTTGGTAATAGTGAATTAGGAATAAACTTGGAAGTTGTCTTCGCCTAATTGAATATTATGTCCCGTCATTTGCTTGCAGAGACTGAGTAATATCAGGACAGTATATCCTGGCCGAGATTCATACTGGATATCTCCTAATTACAAGTCAGAAGCTTCACCCAGCTTGATTGGTCACGCAAATGCACAGTACAAAAAGAACTCCGTGACTTGTGTCCCCGAGAGACCGCCGCTTGTCGTCGAAGTTAGTGCCAACTTTAGCGGATAGAGGGTGTCGCGTGGTCAGCGCAACGAATCCCTACGGCCGTTAATTTGGGTTTTCTAGACCGGAGCCGCTATTTCCTTGAAATAGCTCCTCAGCCTCACGAGGCTTAATGGACCCCGTCTCAGTCCCACTACTTCTAAGTAGCCCCGGGAATTGATCCCGGACTTCTGGATCTGTAGCGAGGAACTCTGACAAATAGACCACAGAGGTGGTCAAATGCATAGTACAGCCAGGCAGAATTGTAGAAGGTATTTTATCAGAATTCACTTCGAAATGTTATTCACAAAGAAGGTACTATATATATATATATATACACTCTCGATAAACATAGCAAAGGATATCTGAAAACGGAAAATGCTTACATGTGTCTTGTTTAACTTTAGCATATGCTCGAATAATATTACCACGAAAAGTGAATGTTGTCGACTTATGTACAGAATATTCCGAGACATGTATCTTCTTTTAAGGAACCTGAAGTCTCATTACTGTCTCACAACAACGCCATCATTGGTCATGTCCTAAAGCGGTTGAATCCAGTTCCCACCTTCACAAACTATTTTTTCGAAGACCCATTTTTTTTTCTCCATCTACCCCTAGGTCCTCCATTTGAACGTCTGCACGCAGATCTTCGCTTCTAGCGACTTCTTCTCAGTCAGAATGGCTGCTGTATGCCTGTTCCAACTGCCACTCCTTGATCCAAGTCGTTCTGACAAAACTGAGTAAAGAAAATTATGAATGTCTTCATCGAGCTGTTTTCTTTAGCCTCCTGTGCATCTCTCTGAGGGCGACGTATTGTCCGCAGAACCCATTTTTTGTACCCTCAGTGTCTGTTTTCTTCCTTCAGTGATGTAGGGAAACTACATGACAAAAGAACGGAGATTTTTAGCATGCCAGTTTTGTACGATTTTAGTGTATTTTTACGTTGGTTATAAGACGGGTGTTCCTAGAGTACGGAGTTTCGGGCTCTTTGTCCATCCTGAAGTATTCTTGACCAAGCGCAGGAATCAGTAATCCGGGGTGCAAATTACCATCATCAGAACGCTTACACGATGCATATAAAGTCAGACAGTTGTGCTTGGTTAGTACCCCTCGCACAAATCACATCTTGGAATCTTGTCTTACGTGTAACAAGCCTTCTTCACTCTACCGTCAATTTCCTTGTAGCTGGGTTGGATACAGCTAAGCTGCATTATATTGTGTTATCTAGTTTATTTCTTTGACATATAAGGCGCAAAACTTTGCTTGTGCATTTCTTGAGTGGAATGATGGAAGGTGCTTCAATTCCTCCCGAGCTTGGAAACTTTTATTGCTACTTAAGGAAATAGGATGCTGAAGACAGCGGGTAGAGTTATGAAAAGTTTTGGGTATACTGTTTGTTCAGCGGAAAATTGAAGAAAATTGCTTATTTTCCAAGATATTGACATTAGGCCACACGCACCCTGCATTCTAAGCAGGTGTTCTAAGGGCGTTTCATTCATTTAAATAGACAGGTAGGTTTATAACGCTTAGCGTTTACTATCTGCAAGGACCCGACCTTTGCCCGGGTTAAGTTATTAGCCTGTTTTATTGAACGCAACACGCTGTAACGGTAATTTAGTTTTTAGCTTATTTTCTTGGTGGGGGTGAGACTTGAGTCCACTTCGTACATCGGCCACCAATTGGCCTATTTTACCAGCCCCAGATGACAGATGGTGATGGACGTGGAGCAGTCGGTGGAATAAGAATTCGCAAGGAAACCGAAATACTCGGAGAACCTGCCCCAGTGCCACTTTGTCCATCACAAATCCCACATGACCCGACCTCGCACCCGGGCCGCCTCGGTGGGAAGCCAGAGACTAAGCGCCTAACTGTGGTACGGCCCGCACTAAAACGTTATCTGACGTGAACATTTCCTCGATGCCGTGTACAGTAATCTCAAGCACATCAGATTCCTGAAAAGCGCAAGGGGAACTCATGTTACTCAAAATGGCGATAGCTGAACCACAAAACCTATATTAATCTATTTTTATTATCCTTACAGTAATTATTTGTTCTTTATGGGTGAAACTTTGTCTCTGACATTAAGGGAGGAACATAGACTGAGGGTGTTTGAGAACAGGGTGTTAAGAATATTTGGACCGAAGAGATGAAGTGACAGGAGGTTATAGAAAACTGCATAATGAGGAGCTTCATAACTTGTACTCTTCTCCAAGTAGAATTAGAATGATCAAGTCAAGGAGGATGAGGTGGGCAGGTCATGTAGCACGAATGGGGGAGACGAAGAATGCGTATAGGATATTGGTGGGAACGCCAGAAGGAAAGCGACCACAGGGAAGACCAAGGCGTAGGTGGGTGGACAATATTAGGATGGATCTTAGAGAGGTAGGATGGAATGGTATGGACTGGATAAATCTGGCTCAGGATAGGGACCAGTGGAGGGCTCTTGTGAACACGGTGATGAACCTTCGGGTTCCATAAAATGCTGTGAAATCCTTGAGTAGCTGCAGAATTGGCGGCTCCTCAAGAAGGGCTCAGCTCCATGAGTGAGTAAGTAAGTAAGTAACAGTAATTATTTAAGCATATACAATTTGTATTTATACGGAGCGTCGGTTTCTTTAATAGCAAACAATTACGACAATAGTTTTTAGTTTTATATCTGAATGTACGAACCAACCACACCACTCAGCTGTTTCAGAATCAGAATAACAGCAGTACCGCTATTTTCTGATAACCTTTTGCCTGTTTCTCTTTTAATATCCTCTATAAATGTATATTTCTTCCAAAGTATTATGTACAGTTGCACAAGGGCGCTCGTATTTGTTTTCTTAGTAATATGTGAGGGATATTTTATTTGTAATCTTAGGAACGTCTTACGTAAATCGTGCATAAGGGACCTTACGAAAAATGTCAAAACTCTTTAACTGAATAGGCCAAGAAACTGTGAGGTAAGTAGAGCACGAAGGTTCAGCACGACCATTAATGAATCATTTCAGTCCACTCCTAAATCCAAGGAAGGTTGCGGCCAATCCGCACGCATGTCGCAGAACAACCTGTTGACCTGCTGGTAAATAAATGTCTTAGTATTCCTGCAATACACCAGCCTATGTGAATACGTGTATTTCGAACTGGAGGGTGAAATCTAGCCTGAGATTATTTCGGGCTGACTTGTTTTCAGGGGAAATAAAAAACGACGCCTAAATCTGTTTCCTTATGACGCTCTTATCCCCACCCATCGTTTCTCACAGATTATGCTTAGATTTCAATTCTGTACGTTTTGTTGCTTGCCCTCACAGAGATGGGTGTATGTAACGTCTTAACCTCGACGCTCAGAGATCAGAGTAAATTGAACGATGTTAGTACAGGTGGATGGGCTTCTGATTGGTAAAACTCAAGTATTACGTCACAAGTGAAGGAAATGAGACTGGACTGGGTATGTAATTTGAGCAGGGAGATTGTAAACGCGGCTGCAACTCCAATGGACTGGCGTCTTCCAGTGTAGCCACTTCAATAGTTGGAGCGCGGGTGGGTGGATAACATTAATATGACGCTGTGAAATTGGTATGGAAGGAGGAAAAACAATGCAACTAGTCCAGGGTCTTATTCAGCCTCGGGTTTGGTGATATCAGTGTTGGATCTTCGTATTTGCTACTAAAGATTTATAATTCCATACAAATGGTTTATGGGGAAACGGAATCTTTTGTCGTGGTAGGATCTGGTTTTGGCGATCTTGGGTCGTGCTATCAGAGATGCCATTCCTGAAATATAGTAAAGGAACGCGTGACCTCGGTAAGTGCATTTGAAGCATCTGTGAGAGTGCGTCATTATCAGATAGTGACGTAGTTCGTTACATCATCATTCGAAATTTGCGAGAGTCTGTTTCAGCTTATGATGAAAACCACAGTGGTTCTGCCATAGATTTCATTGAGCACACGGGACTTTTTCCCCATGAAGTTCCTTACTTAAGGCATGGCTTACCATCAGAAAGGCTAATTGAAGCGGAGGTACAGACCCCAGTCAGACGCCACATTTCGGGGAGTGGGAGGAGGGAAGTGTGTTGTTGAAACAAAATTTGCTGTTATTTCATGTGAGAATGAGTTGTATCCTGCCTGCACATACAAGGTAGTTAGGTTTCATTCTGGAAGTTTTACCAGCTTCAGGCATGAATTCTTGAAAGGCACTTTCCCTGCTATAAAATTATGTTTTCTGTGCCTGATTGATTCTTTCTCCAAGGCTTTCAATTCAATTTCCCCTATCCACTATCAGACTTGCAATTTCTCGCAGTGCCTCTGGGGCTGCATGAGGGTGCAGACTCTGAATGTGGCCCAGCTACTGCCGTTTGGATCGGCGTTGAACTTCCTAGATCTGTGCTCTGATGCGTCACTTCTGACAGGTTGTCGCCAGGCTACACAATAAATAACACATTATTTCAAATGTTTAAAATTTGAATTAGCCTATTGCAATGTTTTATTGTACTTGAATGTTGCAGCGAGTGAAGAGATGTGCTTCTTGTTTCAGCGTGGTTCAGACGAACTGCTGTCTCAGAGCGGCGCTGTGAGCAATGGCTCAGTGATGAGCCCGCAGCCCAACCACTCGGACAACAACAATGATGCCAAAAAGGTGAGTAAATATGTTCCTACTGACGAAACAATATCAGGTTGATTCTCGAATTGTGTGAAAATCGTGTGCTTTTAATTCAGCTTTTCCGCTTTAAGCACTGTTTCCCCAGGCAGCCGAAAATGAGCTTTGTGTCTGTTCTTGCGGGGTGTGTATGACATAATGCTGCCGTTTCTTTGCTTTCATGCATGGTTAAGTGTAGGAACAATACTACTTGTGACCAGACGTGTAGTACTGTTCTGAATAACAAACCAAACTACTGGCTCCGGCGCAGTTGGTAAGACTGCGGTGGCATGTGACTGTGATGGGGGAGACAAGAAATGCTGCTGAGTTTTTATGTGGAAACAACTTCGAAACTGGCCTCATGAACCGAGGTAGAGATGGAGCATGGTTGAATCGTGCGGGATATATTTTGAGCGGGGGACGTCGGTGGAACTTCTTAGAATCGTGTGAATTTGTGGGCATAGATGTTAGGGAGCGATGTTGAACGTTGAGGTTCTTCTGGTTATAGAGAGTTAGCTGGGTTTGTTTATTGGTTCCACCACATTGTACTAAATGGATAAGAAGTCTTTCGGATTTCTTCGGTTTTCATTTAAGTCATTTGTGGAGACTTTATTACGGGAGAGGCAGTTTCAAGACTTCATATTTCAGCTTCTTAAATTTGCCCTGTGTTGCTGTTCACTATTTTAATATACGGGAGAGCGCCGGTTATCCGAATCCTTATTATACGACTTGCAAATTAACCGATCACAGCAACCAAGGCATATGCGTCAGCTGAACGATAACCATTGTTGGACCGTTTAAAAAAAATTGAAACTGTTAATTTATAATTACATTTGTTAATTTTTCATATTTTACCAGTTTTGAAAGTTGTTTACTTTAGTACAGCACGTTATAATAAGAATTTAATGCAGGCATCCGAATTTTCTATTATCAAATCACCTTTATCAATAATTAATTCGATTAATCTGCTGTATTCGGAAAGTGACGCTAATGAGAAGAGCATAGTCTCCTTAGCTTGAAGCTGATAGTCTCTAAATGACAGTCACGATGGTTCCAAGTTTCTTTATTTATACCTCAGCTGTACAAGAGTTCACAATAATAAAACTGTTTGTGTCATTTATCTTGCTCCTGTTTCCATCCCATTGTCAGACGGCGCAAGTGCTTGCGCGTCGCTTGATCTCAAGCCTACTGTCGTTATTTTTTGGGGGTGGGGTGGGGGAAGCTGGATTATGACAATTCCTTGTCTATATATATGTGTGTATCCCCCGTAATGCCAATCACAGAGGCCTCGCCTTGTCTCTGCGTCTCACCAGTTTCGACTCATACACGCTGTTGGTATTTCAAGGCTTACCCCCTAAATAGCCACTTAGAAATGGCGCGTGGATGTTTTGATATCTCATATACGGTTCGTCGATTATTTTTCACCGTCATCGCCCTGAACTTGGATATTCTTTTCAAGAACCAGCGACCGATATATCAACACAAATTAGTTTCCTTTTGCTTGTATCCATGTTCATAGACCTGTCGTGAAATGATTTATCCCCGCAAAGAGGCGACTTAGCTGTCATATAAATTCCGCCTCTCTTGATGCCGTGATGTGCTTATAGCACCATGTTTCCATGGCAAGAAGCTCCGGCCAAAGGCAGAAATATGACTTTTAAGTACTGTGAAAATAATTGCTGCATTGTTTGATCAGACATCAGTTTCATACGAAACGGTAACAGTGTTCAACTGTGGAAGATGCAACACAGAGCTAGGAATGGTCCAAAATATTGATTTCAAATTGACTCTTGTAACGTAAATAAGAGTGGTCGGTATTCGGAAAAAGTGGAATGAGGCCTGCCTTTCTAATTGTACTGAGAGTGATCCAAATTCAAATGAATTAATTATTAGCGCATTGAATTGTATTATATGCTTCGTCGGTTTCGGGTGGTTCTCAATTTGTTTGCCCTCTCAGCGTTTTTCATATCCCTTCTCTCTGTCTCTCGGCAGCGAGCACTGTTCAGAATTCAGCATTGCTAATATATATGGCGGTAGCGTGTAGCCTCATGCTGCTGATGAAAACGGCCATTGCATGAAGACGAGTGGTCTCTCAGCTACTCCACACATGGATCATTGGAGCATATGCATGTATCGTCATTCCAGCTGCTGGCGGACTAGAATATGCACAAGGTATATACGCTATCTCCGTGGTGTAATAGATACATGTATGGACGAAGTAATGGTTATTCCTGTCCAGTAGAGTTCAATACAGGACTGGTTATGGAACTTCGTCTCACACTGTTAGGTTAGGTTTGATTTGATTTGTTAACCAAAACATGGATCACAGTTCATAACGAAGTCTGAGAATGTGCACTCTTCATATAATAATATTTGGTGGTGAAGTGAAGAATGCCTCTGTGGTCTAGTGGTCAGAGTTCCTGGCTACAGATCCAGAGGTCCCTGCTTCGATTTCCGGCGCTACCAGATTTTTTTTTCCTGAGGAGGAGAAGCAGAGGGTTTGGAAGGGGGTCCACTCAGCCTCGTGAGGATAATTGAGGAGCTATGTCAAGGAAATGGCGGCTCCGGTATAGAAAACCAAAATTAACAGCCGTGGGGATTCGTTGCGCTGACGACGAGGCACCCTTATCTGCTAAAGTTGGCACTAACTTCGCCGACAAGCGGCGGTAGCTCGCTCGGTATAGTTCTCTTGCGGACTGAAACACCGGAGTTTGTTTGTTTGTTTGTTTGTTTGTTTGTTTGTTTGGTGGTGAAGTGAAGGATGAGACGAGAGAGGGATGTAACGCGACAAGTGAATGTGAAACTGTGGTAGCAAAACGTCAGAGGAAGATGCAACTTTTGGAGGATTTGCAGATCTTAGAACAGTCGCTACCGAAATTTTTCTGCCCGAAGTATTGCCTGATACGGGATTCTGTGAAAATCATAGTAGACATATTGTTCCAAAATAAAAAGAGCACGACCACCAGTTGCTAAATCGAAACCGTGCACTAAAGGTAAAGCTGTCCCACCCCTTGAAGACATATGGGGGAGTGGATGTATAGATCCACATTTTCTTGACAATGGCACTAGTTCGTGAGTGGTCAATTTCACCCTCTGGCCGTTTTACCTCCGGGGAAATAACTCCCGGTACCCATTGGAAAGGAGTTTGGGTGGACACCAGAGCTGGTCTGGATGACGTGGAGAAGAGAAACTTCGTGACCCTACCGGTACTTGAACTCTGACACCTCTGTCGTCAACCCGTGACCATTCGCTATACCGACTATACTCTCCCGGCTCCCAGCTGTGCACTGTAGAATTAATGCATATTATTTTACTCGCCGTCAACTTCTTGGGAATACATTGTGTAAAACATTTGCCAGTCATTCAGTTTATGTGTGGCCTTTTCAAATCTAATTACAGCTTCCCTAAGGAGTCGGGTTAGCTCAGTTGAAATATCAACGGAGTGTGGGCTGGACGGCTGGGATTCGATTCCCGACAGCATATTATTCTCTTCACAGTTTCCAGGCCGGAATTGGAGCCTGCCCAACCTTATATATAATGAGTACCGGGGGGGATTCCCCCGGGGATAAACGGCCGGAGCGTGAAGCTAAGCACTCGTCCCATCTAATGTCGACGTCAGTAATGGTGGAGCTACATCTCCAGTCCACCTTGTGTTCATGGTATAGCGCTCAGTTACTTAAGCACAGGAACAACTTCACTTCCGAAACACAGGGTGAACTTTACCTTCATAACTTCCCTAAACAAAATAGTCTGGAAGAAACATGTGCCATTGTACAATTGGGAAATTCTGTGCGGTAGTAGATATGCCCAAAAAGGCATGATTTGTTAAGATATTTCAGCCGATCACAACTCCGTCCTGATTTGTAGGACGAATGGGCCATATGGAATTTTGTGTGAGGATGTATTCTGAACGTGTACAAATTATGTGTGGGGTTTGTGTTACGTGTTAACAGTTAATTGTAGATAAGACCACTATGGCAAACCTTTCAGACTGTGTATGCCGGATTTAGTGTAGTTGTAATCAACAGATCTGCTAGTGGAAGGATTTTCCAGAAACGCATTAGCGCGTTGGTAATTATTAATGTATATTTTTTGCTTGCCATGCGATAGACGCCATAGCTTCGTGCCAGAATCGCCCATTCCAACGTCGTTTTCATTTACTTAGTGCGTATTACGAGGAGGCTTCAATCAGTATTTCATTACGATGTTCTCTTGTGCTTGTGCAGCAACAAGACAGTCTCGGACTACTATAGCGAGCAGTATGTACATTTAACGTTATATAATGTAGCCTGTAATTTGGGAACTTTGGGAGATTTTTATGAAGTAACTGTGGACAGCCACTGCACACAGAAGTGAATAAGCTGGCCTGTACGCCCACAGTTTTCTGTCCGTAGGTGTGACCTTTATGTGTCTGCTGTCTCACAGGCAAGCTGAATTTCTGTTAAATAATTAAGCAGGCCTGTCGGAATTGTCTCTCTGGCAGGACCGTTGGCATTAACGCTGTGCAGAGTTCGCTTCATAGTCCGTGGAAACCTGCGTCGAGCGAAACAGTTTGTTCCCTTTCTTTATACTCACGTTTTATCCAGCATTTTTCGCACATTCGAGTACATTTAATTTGAGTATCCCTTGATTGAAACAACAAGCCAAACTCATTAAAATGTCATAATATTTTATACACTGCTTTAGAAAGGATGTTCAAGTGAAGCCAATTCTAGTGCCGAAATAAAGACACACATTATCTTCATTAATAAAGCATCTGTGTTTAATATTCCTGCACCAGTAATTAATGCTAGTGGGGTGGGACCAAGTCCCTTGTACTGCGGCCATTTCTGGACTATTGTACCAGCCGCAGATGATAGGTGAGGTGATTGTGAAGCAGTTGGTGGAATGAAGATTGGCAGGGGAACCCGAAGTACTCGGAGAAAACCTGCCCCAGCGCCACTTTGTCCACCACAAATCCCACTTGACCAGACCCGGGATCGAACCCGGGCCGCCGCGGTGGGAAGCCAGCGACTAACCGCTTAAGCTATGGCGCGGCCTCTGCACCAGTAAGTCTGACCGATTATTTTTCGATATTGGATTTTTTATCCTTTTTCCTTTCCTCCCGAATTGGACTTCAAATTATCGATCCTTTTATTTGTCACTTTAGAGTGCCGGCACCTAACGTTTTGAAAAACAGTGTATGTACGCTGTACGTAATAAGCATCTGTTTAAGTAAGGACCGGTCAACCGGGGTAGCGCAGTCCGTATAGCAGCTGCCTTCGGGCTGGACGATCGAGGGGTCGGAGTTCGAGTCCCGGTAGGGTAAGAATTTTATTTTCTCCAATCGCCCAAACCGGCTCTGGGGCTCATCCTATCCATTGGATACCGGGGGCTCTTTCCCCGGGAGTAAAGTGGGAAGTGCGTGAAGCTGTTCACACCTCCAGCTACTGCCGAGGTCAAGGAAATACGGATGTATACATCCACTCTCCCATAGGGCTTCGTGGCGTAGTGCTTAATTAGTGAAGCACAGGGACAGCTTTGCCTTTACCTTAAATAAGGACGGTACAAAGCACGTCATCTTGGGCATCGTACGTCGGAGTTAGTAAATTCGAATCATCATAATTCGAGCCAGGGGTTTCTCAGAATCCCTGTAGAACTTGGGATCCGAATCTCATTTGCATAGGGTTTTACAAAATCGAACAAGAATGGGAGGGGTGGGGGCTGTTGAACACAATTCGAAATTGTATAGAAGCTGTTGGCCGTACTAACGCCATTGTAATCATACTTGAGTAATTCGTTTCCCAGATTTTTACTCTGTTGAACAGGAGGTTTTCTTTTGTGCTCTTGGAGCTTTGGTCGATATTCCAGTTAGTCCCACTGCTGGCCTGCAGTGTTATCCACCCCACACTGCCCTTGAGGTTGGGCAAGATTTCATCACAATCTCGCAACCCCCAAGGGATGTGGAAACTTTTTGTCATCTGGCGGTATTCCATCCAGTCCACCTGTTAGATTATTATTGATTCAGTCACTATTCACGCTCATGTCATATATGTCATGTTGCTTCTACGTCATCTTGAGAAATGATTCCGCTGTTGCACTTCCAGTACAGCTCAGCAGACGGATTGCTTTCAGTGATAATACGTGATTATACGTATGTATCCATAATGTGTATGTATAAACCGTCTTTTCGTGCGTACAATTTCACTTGTCACTTCATACTACATGTTTCGGCATCATTCTGCCATCCTCAGGTGTATCTATCACGTTAAACCATTGCACTACCTGCCATCAAATGTCCATTTATAAAATGATATAAAATTTGTGTTCGTAGTTGTTCAATAATAAAATTTATATATTAAAACTTGTCAAGATCTATCATCTTACATGTCGTATATCAAACTCGTGTGTAATGCCATTCATCCCCTATTGGAGTCGTTCTTCTTATGTTTTAATTGTGTATATGTGTCTTATGATGTGTCTTTCTTATGTGGCTGCGAGCGTTTTACTGCTGGACGTATGTGTGTGTACGTATGTATATTTACGTTTCTTGAAGGACTGAAATGAAATAACATATGAGACTTCAGTTTCACCGCTTGTTGGGGGTGCTGGTGCACTGAACCATTTGTCTTCGGTGGAACCTTGCCAATGCTGTTGCGAATCCTGGATTATACTTCCTTGAACTGGCAATTTCAGTACATTAATAGAGGCGCATGTGCAGTGATCAGTTTTCATTGTTACGGTTGTGATCCAGGTTGCTAATCTGTACTTCCGAGATATTAAATGCTATTAAATTGTATCGCATATGGCAAATTATTCAATTCATATACTACAACATTATTTTGTACTATAAGCAAATGAGTTTTGTGGTTGATGAGTTATTTTCCGTGTTGAGATGCTTTCTCGTAATTTTTCTCCTCACTGGTTAATTATGGACTTTTGTTATTTATTCCATACATTTGTGTCAGATTAATAGTTCTTAATTTCGACTAATCCAGATAGTAATATTTATAATAGGTTTAACCTGGTGCAGAATCATCCTTACCCGCCGTGATAGTGTAGGATTTCCCCGGCTGTTAAAAAACCGTGACGTTCATTGTTGTTTTTACAAGAGCCCTCCTACTGGTCACTGTCCTATGCCAGATGAATCCAATTCAGATTCTCACATGCCATTTATCCAGCAATATTTTTATCACCCTGTAATATACACCTAAATTCCTAAGTTGTCTCATTCGTTCATTTTTTGCTACTAAACTTTTTCGGACATTTATCATCTGTCCCGTGATCGTTTTCTTGACTTCTGTCGAGAATCAGTACGCTATTCTCAATTAGATTTAAGCGCTTGGTCTGCGAGGAGTGCGTAACGTAAGCTCATAACGAGGGGGTCGTGTCAGCCCTTCCTCATCTTTCATCGACTAATTACGCTGAAATTTGGTAACGAGGCCCTCCACTGAGAGTTGTTGGACGACTTTGCATCGATTGTGAAGCTTAATTGGGATTGAGATGTGATTTAACCCGTTAGTTTTTCCTCTAAGAAAACTGTTACAAAAGCCTTGGTACACAGCATGGGCCTGGCGAGTCTCATCGAGGGTTACAGATTCTTTGGAAGCAGTTTTCGGTAAATTCTAGTTGTTTCATTCTGGTACGTCACACTAATATTATGAAAAAACAAACTAAATAGTTCCGTTCAATATGACTGGTTAAGATTTTGTTATTTTAATTATTCACGCCCTTACATGTTTCGGTCTTCAGAGGCCTTCTTCAGAGGGACACCTTTACATCAATACAGTTAGAAGCCACTATTACAGTACATGTTCTAAAAGTGAAAATACATACAATATAAATAATATTCAATTGGCTGTAAAATCTGAAGCCTTTACAACTACAGCGGCTGTTCCAATATATTAAAATATTTATAGTTAGTTTGTTAAGATTCTATTGGAATTCGTAAACCAAGCTGGTTCGTGTCTTCCTTTCATTAGTTCTTTTGACGGGGGCTGAATGTGTGCCCCCCCCTGTCGTTCTCGAGAAGAGGGTTCCATAATGTCCTGTATGTGTTTGTGGCTCGCTGAACGGAACTGTTTAAGTTTTTGGTATGTTGAACATTTAAGAAATAAGTAGATACTAAAGGGTTCTGACGATGGTGGAGGGGACACAGAATTACTGGGGTTTTGGACTTTTTCCATCGTCCGGAATTTTAGGTAATAGAGGACATGACGTTTCGGAAACTGGGTCTGTTTTCGTCTTCAGGTGGAAAGGAAGACACCAACTCAGTTGGGCCCCTTAGAAAGAACTAATCTCAATCACAGATTAGCTCTAAGGGGCCCAACTGAGTAGGTATCTTCCTTTCTCACCTGAAGACGGAAACCGACCCATTTTCCGAAACGTCGTGTCCTCTATTACATAAAATCCGGGATAATGGAAAAAGTCCAGAACACCAGTAATTTAAGAAATGATTTTGTGTGATGACTGGCCAGATTTCTATATGTAATACACGCACATCACGGCCGGTAGGTGAGTAATAGTAAGGATAGTGTTTAGTGAGTACTTGTCAAATTAAATTGGTTTATTCGTAGTAACTATTATAATAGTAATAACAGAACCCAGTAGCCTCTGTTATTGGTTCTGTCCGGATTTTGTCTTGCAATATACCACTTCTTATTCCTGCCTCTCACTCATGACCGTGCTCCAGTCAGGTTTCATGCTGTATACATATCTGCAGTGGATTCCTAGGGATCGGTCGATTCTAGCGACGTTGATAGCAAGATGATCAGCAATTTTAGGCCCTAGATAACTTTAGAACCGAGTAGAAGTAGACTTTCTACATTGTTCAGAATGCAGAGTAGTTAGAACAGAGTAACGTGGCTGCGAAACTTGTTCGTGTAAACCAGGATTTGAAAGTGCTGAGCATATTGTATGAACCCGCCATTTCTTTTTGGGGGTCTAGTGAGAGAGAGAGAGCACTACCAGGCCTTGGGTTGGTAGGGGATGCACACTGAGGATCAATGCCAGCTGGAGAAGAGCTGGCAGCCTGCGCCAGCCCACCTGCTTGTCCTGGTCCCCGGCCTCCTGGTTGAATGCAGCAGTAGGCTTCAGCCCTCCATTCTGTCACACATCTTCTCCCACATGCCCCGCAGTTAGTGAAACTTGTGTGTGTCCGAGGCAGAAGAACGATGATGCGCGGCCTACTACGGTTTGTAAAGAGCATTTAGGACAAATATTTGAAAGATTTGAGGCTTTCACAGGGGTGACTATGAATAAAGCAGTCTTCTGGGATTTGGCACCGTGTATATGTGGTGTTAACCGACGTTTCGGAGGAACATATCGCCTCCATCTTCAGGGTAGAAGGAAAATATATGAATCCGCAAACGAATAGACCGAGGGAACCGGTAAAAGCAGTCTGCATATACACGGTGCCAAATCCCAGAAGACTGATTTATTCAAATATTTGAAAGTTCTAACAGTTGCCTTGGCGTATCTTTACGTTCCGTAAGATGGTATCTTAAGGTTGTAAAGTAACATACGCTATTGTTCAGTTCAGAATTATTTATACTTTTTTCTTTCTAATTAATTACAGTTAATTTCCTGGATGGCGTAGATTCTTCTTAGCTGGCTGGCCAACCAATTTAACTTGTTATGAGTAGGTGAATTACCGTGCTCGTAATTGCCCGCCAGTGACCCTCATTATGGGCCAGCCGAACGCCAAACTTCTGTTCTCCCGTCGGAACTAGTCCGGTGTTCTCCTGTGGAAGCACTGAAACAGTTAACCACTACACATATTCTGTGAGCGCTACGGTCCATAACGAACCTTGGCCTCTGTTTTACAGTTTATTATTCATGTAGACAGTCTGTAGGACGTCTTGGGCGGGAGATCAGCCAGTCGCAAGGCCGCGCATGACAACACTAACACAGGATAAACGCAAACATCCATGCCTATAGTGGGATTCTAACCCACGACCCCAGTGTTTGAGCGGCTGAAGACAGTTTTGCCTTAGACCGCATATGCACTGCGTCCACTGTGATCGGTTCGAAACAGTTAACACCGTTTTGTATAAATATATGCATATACGTATATTGTAGCGTGTAGACCTTTACTGGTTAACGGTCTCGAAACAAACACTGAACCAGCATTCGCTGGTAGGCAACGGATGCTTAATGAGCCTTCGAAAACACGTTCCCAGGGAAACTGTCGCAGTACAACAATGAACGGTGTTTTCTGCGGTGTCCGTGCTGAGATGTTATAACCGGGTCAAATTTAGAAGTTGTAACAGTGAGTTGACAGAGGATTGTAAGGGAGTCTATGAAGGGAAGACTTCATCGGTGCAGTTGAAGAATCCCCACTGTTCGAAGTCGTTCCAGGGAACGAATGGTGAAGATATAAAACAATAACCGCAACAGTGTAAGCATTTATATATTTTTACAGCAGTAATTGTTGAATTTGCGATCTTCTCGGCTGTGAAACCATATACTTTTGTGGCCATTGTAGATGTTTGGTAGGAACAGGTTGCCTCCATCTTCGAGGCTGAATTGTGTGGGTTTAGGGGTAGGCTTGGTTATATTGAAAACTTACTAAGAGCGTGGTTATGAGGCCCAAGAAAGGGAGGTGAAGGAAAGGAACGCGATCCTGCCCAGTGCGAATAAATTGACTAAAAGAATCCCGCTGGTTTCTCATCAAGGTGAGAAATGGAATAATGATAGATAACTCACATTTCCAGGAAATCCAGTTTTGTTTTTGGAAGGAAAGTGACCTTCTCAGAACGCCGATCTCCTCCTGAAAACAAGAATGGATCTCTGGAAAAGTCAGTTTTCTCTCACCTTTCCACTTTGACGATAAACTGGTGTTTCTGTAATAAGAGCCTTCCTTCTTTTATGTTTCTTTCTATTGGCTGGAACCTTGTTCCTCGAGCCCTTCTTTCTGGGTTTCATGGCCACGCTCATATCGAGGCCTATTTCAGATCTTACAGATCTTATCCGTGTAGACGGAGGCAGTATGTTCCTTCGAAACGTTGGTGTTTTCACACGGATCCACGCGATATATATAGCCCACTTGGTGTATTGGTTAGTTTATAGGCTGGGGTTCCGTATCCTATGAAGGCTTTGATCGCGCCCAGGCCGGCTGTGGGACCCACCCATCCACCTACCCCACGTGTGTCGGGACTTTCTCCCAGAGGGTAAAGCGATTGAGGCGTGAAGCTGAAGGATTAAGAACGAAGAGTTGTATCTCTACTCCCCATACGTTTTCATAGTGAGGTGCTTGATTAACCGCTGGATCTTTAAGTTTTGCTTTTTTTTGTATTGTTAGTGGTGTGGGACTAAGTATTGCGGTCACTTCTGGCCTATTGTACCAGCCCCAGATGATAGGTGAGGGTGATTGTGGAGCAATTGGTGGAATGAAGATTGGCAGGGGAAACCGAAATACTCTGAGAAAATGCGCCCCAGCGCCACTTTGTCCACCACAAATCCCACTTGACCAGACCCGGGATCGAACCCGGGCCGCCGGGGTGGGAAGCCAGCTACTAACCACTTGAGCTATGGCGCGGCCTACGTTTTGCCTTGATATGAAACAGGAGTTGTGTACACGAGAAGACCTCATCTGTCACTCTGAAGAAATTGTGTAGGTTGTGTCTGAGACCGAATGCTTCAGAACAGAGCAAGTGACAGGAATTGAGATCTCACTGCTACCAACTTAGGGAAAGTAGAACTGGAAATAGGACTTCCAAGGCCATAGACTACCATCGAGTTCCATAAAGTAGGAATGCCTCGAACGGCCGGATAATTAATTAATTCAGTAGTTGTAAAAAAAGAAAAGCTCTCTCTGTACCAGGCCGTGAAGGCCCATAAGGTTGTGAGACGTTGAGGGTCCCACATGTAGACAGTTGGCTCAAAGATGGCGGTAAGGTTGTCAGCCTTGCGCGCCGGCCGCGCTTTACTCCCCAGGAAAATTATTTAATTAATTCCTGGTAGTCATTTTCGTTAGAGGCTGTGTGAACCCCAGGGCCGTAGTGCAGCTGGAAGGTTTAGGTCGATTGAAAAATCCAGTGACCTCATCGGGACTTAAACCCGCCACCTTCCGTCTTGTAGCATAGCCCAGTTGAGCGGATGGAAATTATGGTTATTGGTTGGAACGCTATTTTCGGCGATGGAACGTTGGAGTTGATAAAAGTGTGGATAACCTTTGCCACTTTTCTAGTAAGTTCCCTTGTTCCTTTCGACAGAACGTAGGAAATGGAACCAACCAAAAGGGTGATACAGTGTCTGTAGACATTTTTCTTTCACAGTTCGAGCCTGTGTTTATAGCCGGTTACCGTGTCCATAACCTGTTATCATCGAAGTGTCAGAATTCATGTTTGTGTTTATGACGTCATACTACAAATAGGCCTTTCAGGACATCGTGTTTGTGCCCATGGCATGTTGCAGCATAGACACCTCAACGAGGTTAATTATGGACCTGCCCTTAAATCAGAAAATTTTGCGCTTCTTGTTCATTGCCCTCGACCGCTTCTGTGGTCTAGTCAGAGTTCCTGGCTGCAGATCCAGATTCCCGGCGCTACCAGATTTTCTGAGAAGTAGTGGGTCTGGAACGGGATTCACTCAGCCTCGTGAGAATAATTGAGGAGTCATTTCAAGGAAATAGCGGGCACCGGTCTACAAAACCGAAATTAACGGCCGTGGAGATTCGTTACACAGACCACGCTACATCCTCTATCCGCTAAAGTTGGCACTAGCTTCGCCGACAAGCGGCCGTCGCTCGGTCGGCATAGTTCGCTTGCGGACTAAACCACGGAGTTTGTTTGTTGTGAGATATATTTCCTCCTTTTACCCGAAAATACAGAATTCTTGGCGTTCCGAACGTCCAGTAAGTCACTTGAAGTTTCGAATACACGTATTTCGATCTCGCATTGCGTTCTGAACTCCTGGGTCGAACTAATTCGAAGTAGCCCCCAGTAGAGAGTAAGAGGTTAAACAGTGGGGCGGATATGCCTAAATGCTATGTTGCAGAGAGAGTCAGAGATATGATACCTATTATGTTGGAAGAGTAGGCCTGCATATAGGTTACCGGTATCGTTATGACTGCCAAATCAATACGCATTGTGATTGTATTACTAAATAGCTTCGGTGGTTGATTAGCTCTGTAACCTAAGCGTATAATTGTGATCATCCGTCGGTTTACAGACTGTACAATTACAGTGATTATTTGTAACTTCAAATCAAGCAACTTCGCCTGTTGTTCCGCTTGGTACTCGAACCGCTCTTGGGCTTAGCCTCATTTTCATGATGCCTCATGACGAGTGTGGCATTAAGGCGCGGGCTTTATGAGACACATCGTGCTCCTGTGTCCCCTTATCTTGTGTCAAGAGTATGCCTCTTCGCTACTCCCGACAACCTGATGCAGTAAAGTGTGTTACAACGGCTTCTCAAGGACTTGAACAGGTTCCCGTGTCATACAGATTTCTGCATAATAGAGGTATTTGGGCGCTACATCAAAGTATTGCCCAGTAGAGCAGCGTGTATGGTGCAAGTACAGTATGTGGTTCGCATAACACATACTCGTACACGCGACTGTAGTAACTGTTTGGGAACATACGTACTGTCGCGTGTCCGTGGTTCCGTGACAAGTAATGATTGTGGATTTCTGATTAGAAGAAGCTGTTTTTTTATTTGTTAACTCGTTTACAATCGCACCTACAATCACTCTGACATAACTTGTTGCAGACGATGCGACCTGACTAGCCCGTCATCTCTGATCTGACATCTGATCCGTTCGTCTCTGATCTCTCCGCTCCGGTCTGATCTCTCCTCTCATTTCTCTGTCCACGAACGCACTCTGTTTCATAACAGCTTATCTTACCGAGTAGGGACATCATCTCCAAGGGTTGCTATTTCGCCATTTCCTATGCAACCTTCTCCAGCCTATTGATTGCCGCGAGAACGGAAGCGGTTCGGTTACCGTTACCTAGGAAACAGCTACGCGAAGCTCCGCACAACAGGTGGGGGATCAGGCTTTGAGGCTTTCACCGCCCCGAAGAGTTCGACATTTCATTTCCGTGGTAACCTCCTCCTGCCTATGTATGCCTTACCACGGAAACACCTCCTGTTCTGCCGTAACTTACGTGTCTAGCCGAGTGTTTCCATGGAAGTGCATGTCTACTAGTTCCACGGTAAGCCGTGTTCGCGGGAACGTGCTTTGTTAATGCTCGTTGCCTAGGAAATCAACTTTGATCTCACTCAACTGTTCCGGCTTTTAGGCGGCACGCCACAATACTAATGGGCAAATTGAAACAACAGTGATAACACCACACCATTATGCATAGGGCTACACAAAACGACACAGAAAACAGACAGCATAAGAGAACATAAAGAGTGATGTTCTCAAGCAAATTCATATCAGCGAGCGAACGACGAAAATGGAATAACATTGCAATAATATAACTTAAGAACTAATGCTGTGTAGCAATTTCAACAAGTGAACAGATGTCGGAGGATGGCCACGTATGGCCGCAACACGTGGCATTTAAATTTTAAAGTCAGTATTATTTTAAGTTAAGGAATAATTGTAAACAAAATTGCATTAAAGACGGAAGTGTGTAAAAATATGTGACACGCGCACTGTTAAATACTGCGCATGCGCAGGCCCCCCCCCCCCGGTTTTGAGTACTTCAGGCATATTCTGCATACACGGTCGGCCAAGCGTAAATCCCATTTGCGATTGCTCACTTTTTTCTTCATTTAAGATTCATGCTATTTCTGTCTTGCAACACCGTACAGTCCGATAATTGTTACTACAATTTCAGAGGAATATACTACCTTGAAAATGGAGTTAGAATGTTCCTCCTAAACGTTGGTGCCCAGCCATGAAACTACATGGTTTCATAACCCACAAATAAAGTCTTTCCGGACTTGTGGAATTTCGTATTAATGCGATTTCAGGCGTTTATTTAATTATTTTATGTGGTAAGACTGAAGAGTAATGCAACTGAAGAAAGCAGTCTGGACGTGGCACCGTGTAGATGTAATGTTAACCGACGTTTCGGAGGAACGTATCGTCTCCATCTTCAGGGTAGAAAAAAATAAGAAAATCCGCAAGCGAAGAAACCATGAAAACCGGTACCGGTACTAACAATCACTGCTGTGGAGATCTCATTTCGTAGCCAGGCATTGTATTCTCAAGTTATGTACGTCAGTACTTCTCATCTCTACTTTTTACATTTATCTTCTGCCTTATTCTAAAAAAGATGAGTAGAAGGATGAATGTGCGAGCGGGGTCGGTCGGACATGGCGAGGGGTGACAGTTCAATGAGGAAAGGCGACTATGAGGGTCGAATGGCGACAGAAAGGGGCAATCAAGCCTCGCCAGGAGCATCAGGTGTCTCGCTGTTTTTATCTTGAGAACCGGGCCAGTGAACACATGAGTGGTGTAACTGACGGCTCCTCTTGCAGTGATGTTTGCGGATCCACATTTGAAGGACTGGACCCGAAGGCGTTATGCGTATGTGTGAGCAATTGCCGGACTTTTGCCCCTTTCCGATATTCTTCATGCACTTTTATCAAAATTATCACTACGAGGCATATATTATTGCAGGTAAATCGTTATCAGTCGATTACTACACGTCTGGTCTTACTGTACTAGTGAATTAATATAAATTTCGCGTCTATAATTAGTTGTAGTAGCGCAATCATCTAATGCTTATTGAATGAAACACATGTTTCGGCTCTTGATTTGCAAGATTTGATGTTTTGACAGTGGTTATTGTTCAGAATGTGGTCTTACGGTTATGGCACAGTTTAGCCTTGTAATGGATGCTGACGTTTCGGAGGAACACGACTGCTACACTTCTACTACGAAGATGGAACGAACATGCTCCTTCGAAACGCGAAATCCGCCTACAAGATTGCACTATACCATATTCCAGGAAACCAAACTCTGAACATCTGTTTTTCGTTTAAAACAATACTGCTTTTCAGTCACTATTGTACCATTTCAAGCAACGCTAGTTCGTTGTAAATCACAGGGAAAAGGGCTTTGTGCTCATAACCGCGGGAGGTTTAAATATTAAGATAATCGTTTCGGGTTAAAAACAGGCTCCAGTTCAAACCCGTACAGTACTAAACTTAAAGCAGACTAATTTTCTGTGTGCTGGGTGAACACTCGCGCTGAGAGGAATGGAAGTAAATACGTAATATAATTTTATAACATGAAAAACACGAGAACTATGTATATTTATTGGCTGAAATTTGAGGACACTTGAAGTGGCAACCAAACAGCTCTTTTATTAAAATATATGAGTATTATTGTTTTTTATTGGTAGTGGTGTGGGACGAAGTCCCTGCACTGCGGCCGCTTCTGGCCTGTTATACCATCCCAAGATGATAGGTGAGGGTGATTGTGGAGCAGTTGGTGGAATGAAGATTGGCAGGGGAAACCGAAGTACTCAGAGAAAACCTGCCCCAGCGCCACTTTGTCCACCACAAATCCCACTTGACCAGACCCGGGATCGAACCCGAGCCGCCGCGGTGGAAAGCCAGCGACTAACCACTTGAGCTAAGGTGCGGCAATAAAAAATATATGACTAAATTGCTAAACTATGTGAGATTATTATGCAGTTGTGTTTCACATAAAATTCTTGCCCACAATAAACATTAAAGACAACACCTTTAAAAGAAAGAAAATATTGCCATACAAACATTAAATGGGAGGAAATATTAGGCACACTTGTTATCTAAAGATACTTATTAGATAAGAACAACTGTATACATCTCTGTACATTAAGAGCAAGCAACGAGTGCTCTGTATTCTGAAGTGTCTTTGGGAAACTTTCCAGTGCAGTGCAAACCGTGAGATCATTGGTCGGGTTGGCAGATTCCTCGAAACCATTCTTGAACTGGGTGGTTAGTCCTACAGATATGTCTGCACATCCGAATTAGAATAGCGGCACTTTGATTTATCGACGTTAACTCCTAAGACGAATGTGGAATGGGTGAAGTTTCCTCTGGATGAACAGTGAATGGTTTTTCCAAGGTTCCTGATGATGGACCTGGCTGAAGCGTTGAACCCTTTGATGTTCCATTCGAAAATGAAGGTGCCTGGGCTGGTGTTTCTGATTGCAAGCCGTCGCAGCCAAGTCCCAGGGCCGAAACACGTAGCGGTTAATGGAAGGACTTCTATAGATTTGAACCCGGCAACAGCTGCTTTCGTGCGCTAAGCTCTTCCGGAAATGTCCACGTGTCGCAATGACAAAGGAGCGCCCTGCACTCCGGAGGAGTGTAGAATTTTTTGAGGGGGCCAATGAACGGCTTGTCTAGCGGCTAAAATGTATGCAGTGGGCGGAGAGAGAAACCCACAGAGGTCACATTCTCCCTTCTAGGCAATTTAGTAAATCCAGATTTCTGCCCTGAGAATTTCTATCCCTTAAATATGAACATAACCTGTTCTCTTGTTGGTATCACCCAATTTTAGTAAAGTGTTTGCGAAGAGTTCAGCTCGTATCCTCTCCGACGGATGACAGCCAGCAGTAGAGCCTGGTGGAAGGCCTTTTTTCATTCACGTGGGCTCCGAAAATTTGGGAAAATGAACATGGGGAGTGATAGGTTCCCCCCGTGCTCCAGCAAAAACCTAGAAACCCCATTTCTCATTTGCTATCGGTGCTACGTGGCATCCCCCCTGATGCAACGACGTGTGCCTGTCGGGGCCCATCTGTGCAGAGGCTTAGTTCATTAACATTAAACGCCTTGTCTGGCTGACCTGTCTTTTGCTCAGATTTCCCTCCTAGAGTTTGAAAGAACCTGTAAACATCTTGATTGTTCCTACGGGCTTATGTAGAAGAGGTTCAGGCTGGATTTAGAAGGGGGAGGGGATTCCCATGACGTTTTAGAAGGACATCCAGTGATCTGCAGCACATCTCATTCAGTTGAGAAAGTGGTGTGAAGACTTAATTTCTTTTTTGCCGCCAGGTATGCCAAACGGCTTAAGGTCATCCTTGTAAACCAATCTTGTTTTTTCATTAGCATTAGGTATTAAATCAGTCCTGCTTCCATTTCCAAAAACACAGGTTTTTGTAGCAGGCGGATGGTTTACAACTCCAAGAATGTTTTCATAGATAAATATTGGACAGTAGTCCTATGCACTGAACATTTTTAAGGGTCTCAGAAATCCTACCTGGTTTACTGTAACAGTTCTGATTGATCATGTCTGTTATCAGGATCACAGTGTTTCCTCGTGTTCTCTTCTCCGCCTTTGCCAGTGGGTCTCTGAATCACCTGCAAACTATCGCAGTTCTGACAAATTGTAGTAGCATCACGTAGGCCTGTCCAAAACTATATCAGTCTGTTATTTTTATTTCGGTAAGTTCAGACGTCGAGCTGATCACCCGCCCAAGGAGTCCTACCGAATGTGTAAGATCTAGAAAAACCACTGGGGCTGTAGTGCCAAAGAAAAAAAAAGTTCAGACGCCGAGAAAGATGGTGATTACTTTGGACGAATTTATAGAACGCTGTTGACAAGGGGAAACGTGGGTTAGCGAGAAATCCCTGCCATCAGTTTGTTTCTACTGCTTGGTCCATCGGGATATGAGCCATCGTCCTAACCAGTGGTAGCTCAGAAGCAAACCTGGTGAAATAGGCTTGAAGTGGGGGAAATAATATAGGGGTTTGGAAGTGCATTGTTGTAATCCGTTCCTTTATTAAGCACAGTCTTAATTTTTATTGCATTTGATGTATAAACTCTATTCAGGATACTTTGGTTAAAGTGTAACGCCGTTCCTTAGTACCGACACGTAACTGTTTCAATGTAAAAGTGGCGCAAAGACACGCGAACCGCAGAGTATTTAGCAGTGCCACAGCTCCCGAAGCACGTAGTGTAACTGGGTGCTGCTTCAGTGTGTACATGTTTCATATAAAATGGAAGCTGCAAAATAATGTTTGCATATTTGGAATCATTTAGGAATGTTTCAAAATATTCTGAAGAGTGTTGTTGAGACATTCACTGCGACAGCAGCGAACTATGGCGGAACTAAGGGGAAACATTTCGGGTCGCTGACGGTGCAGGCAGCACCGCACTTTCTTCATTTGCCTTCTTTCCTCTGGCGCTGCTGATCGGGGCAGAATTACTGCATTAGAGCTGTAACGATGGAGCTCTTTCTTGAATACTTGCAGAAGGACAAGTTTCGTCATGAAAATGCAGATAATGTAATTAATGGCCAAGATATTGAATGAAATACGTTCTCTTTCGCTTTGCTCATTCCTGGTTTAAATGCGTATTTCGACTTAGGTCGGTAATATTGCCGCCTAATTACTGTCATATGTGGGATTTTGTGGATTGTATACTTACGTCTAATCAGAGGGATGTATATGCCATTTTGAAACCAGCGCATTCTCCTGAAATATGCACTCATATTTGCACCGAACGAATACTGGCAAGGCAGTAAACTGCGTTGTGAGAACTGGTGCAATTAGGTTTCGTATCTTTTGTATTTGCTGTGCATTATGATGTTTTAAACAGGACAGAAAATTACCCGAGATTCAATTGAAATTGATTTCATGCGATACGTAACGGCTCCATGGCCCTACAGTATCAGTACGATCCAGCAAACCTTTAGCTGCTGATTTTTAAGCACCGTAGATTTCGCATCACTGACGCTGACGGCTCGTTACCCCTTCACCATGGTCCCGTAGCTTGATCAACGAATAAAAAACGTAGTTCTATTTTACTGGAAGAGTTAGAGGGTATATATTTGTAATGTCGCCTGTGGTTACTGCCCCAGAAACTATGCGGGCTGTCGTTGATCTGAATTTAGACAGCTCCGAAGTAAATTATGGAGTACGAACTCGTACCGAGAAACATATTCCCCTCCCCCTCATTGTAGGTTGGTTTCCGCCTCGTAGATGGACAAATAGCCGATCACGGTGGGCGCGCAGTCTTTCGAACGCTGGGATCGTAGGTTCGAATCGCGCTCAAGGCATGGATATCTGAATGTGTTTATTCTGTGTTTGTGTTGACCTTTGTGCAGGTAGCGGCCTTGCGACGGGCTAATCACTCGTTCACGGAGCCCTACTGGCTGTGTAAAAAAAGATTAAGAAACAGAAGGAGATGCTAGGGCCCCAAAAAGGGCTGTAGAGCCATTGGTGGATGAATGAATTATATGGGCAGATTACACGAACGGGAAACATGATGTCGAATCCACACAAAAGTGTTGAATAGAATCGTTTAAATAGCATTGTCAGATGAAAGGAACGTCACAGTTATAAACTGAAAGTAAGCAAGCCTCTTCATATTTGAATTACTGTCTGCTAGGCTTAGATAAAGTATTAATTGCGCTGTTTCGTCTGCTGTCGTACCCTCGTACAATACGGAGTAGTAAATAACGAACGGCCCGTTGAATTGAACGGTAAATAGAAAATATACAGGAATCCCGTTGGTTATACCCTACCTGATCCATAGAGAATCGTTCTTTGTTAAAAGAAATGTAACATGGAATGTAGGAGTAATACAGTTTGAATGCTTATTGCAATTAAGGGCGATGTGATTCATGCATATGTATGCTGTAACATCGTTGCTATTCAAAAGAACTAGCAAGCATTGCGTTAGTAATGAAGCAAATGTAAAAAAAAAAAGAGTACATCTTTATTCGATCCCGTACGTTGATTAATAAAGCAGTTTTGTGCTCAGGAAATAATGGTGTCGACCATATTAGTGAAGAAGTCCCTAACAACCCTCACGGACAGATCAAAGCAAGTGTAGGCCCCACACTGCACCCCAAATTTTGCAGGATGGTTTCTGGACATAAAGTTGATTATGTGACTGCCTCATAGGCCTTCGTATTTTGCTGGCACGAGTTAGTGGTAGCGACTGCTATAATTTTCGTCGAACGCATTTCAAATGGACTATTGGAAGATACACCAGTCTACACTGCTCTGCACATGTGACGTCAACTCGATGGTGCTCCACCACATTGCAGCCGTGAAGAGCATCAGTGGTTGTCTGAAAATTATTTTGGACGCTGGAGTGGTCGCGGTCGTGAAGCTCCAGTTTTCTGGCCTGCACGCTCACCTGACCACAGTCCGCTCGATTTCTTGCCCCCCCCCCCAGCCTACGGGGATATTTGAAAATCAACGTCTCTGCCAGTGCAGTCGATACTGGAGAGGCAGTGAGGCGCCGAATTCAGCAATTTGCAAGTGAAATGAAGAATACAGACGTAATCTTCCAGCGCTTTGTGCGTTTGTTTTCACGTAGACCTGAGTTGTGTGTTCGTGAACACGAAGGCCGCTTCCAGAACCTCTCTTTAGAAGGTAAAAAACAAAGAGATTATCAGTTAATAGGTCCTTTGTTTTTTTTTCTCTTCTTATACAGAACCCGTTAAACTTGGGAAGTATTTGAAGCGTGGCCCAGGGAGATAGAATAGCCGCAACTTCTTGAGGAGCCCCCCCCGGCCACATTTTCGTAAGAACTGCCTCTATGCATTTGATGCTCAGAAACCAACCTGTGAAATGTGGAGTGTAATAGCGAGGCATTTTGTATATCAGCTTGTTGCGAAGATGCGTTTCCCAGTGGAATTTATTTCCTGATGAGTTCTGCTATTGAGGCGTCTTAACTAATGGCAAGAGACGGGTGTGGCGGTGGGGGGCTGCACCTAGAGTTGCTTATTATTTTGTTTCTGAATGCGCTTGAAATCAACAGAGGGTGTATAGAAATGACGGTTACTCCGACATCTCGTATGCTGTTCGTGGAGGTGTGACCTGCACCAGTCGTTACAGTGCCGTCTTTTGGCTACAAACACATGTCCAGTGTCAATTTCTATTTTGCCGTTAGTGTCTGATCAGAGCTGTCGTTGCTTTTGTAGCTGAAGTGATGTATATGGACACATTCTGTTTGCATGCTTTGAAATGTAAATATGCCTACCAGTTCTTCGTAAACTATGGTTCACTTGTGTGGCCACATCAGAATCGCATCAGTACTTACGAATAGTTACGACAGACTGAAAAAGAAAAGACTCCTAGCTCGTTTGCGATTTGCTGCGTGACTTACGTTTGTGCAACGTGTTGACGCTCTACAATTCGTTGTTACGGTAAGCCGAAATTTTATAATTTCAAAATATGCACTAGCCGTTACAAACGTTTATGCACATAGAACGATATTAGGAGAGTATTAAGTAATTTATTGAGCCCGTTTTACGCAAAAATGCAGACACCGTAAAAATTGCAGAGCTGTTGGAATGATTCAAGGAAGAGTTGAGTCGTGGTTTGAAGAACATGAAGGTGAACTTATGCACTCTCCATGACCATCACAATCATCAGATTTGAACATCAAAGAACGACTCTGGTCAGTTTTGGAGACTAGAGTGAGGAACAGATTCCCACGTCGAACATCTCTAAAGCAACTTGAAGATGTTCTTCAAGAATGGTATAAAATTCCACTAGAGACTGTTTGAAATGTGCACTAGTCCATTCCACGAAAAAACCATGACAATAGAGAAGCGTGTACAGTATCTGTAGTGTTTCCATTATTTTGTCCAACCCCTGTACATTCATTTAGTTCTGTTGGTCAAGGTTCTTCCTTACGCAGGACATGAATGTTGGCACGTGCCATTTTTATTAGCATTCCAGAGGCAGAGTACTCTGTTTATTTATACGTATTGTATGACACGTTTAAACATTTGCTGATATTTAGTGCAATTCACTTGATGTTGCCCGTGAAGTGAACTGTTACCAACATGGCCGTCAGTAAGAAGTTGAATCACCACAATCTGTGCAGTGACTGGTTTCGGATATGACATGTCGGGATTCGAGTTCATTACCGAGAGTAAAGCTTCCGCTCTTCAAACCTACCATCTCGAGTCTTGTGTTGGGATGCAGAGTGTATGGGTCTCATACCTCCACATTTGCAAAGCAGACTGTCTGCTTTTACCGGTTCTCACGGTCTCTTTGCTTGCAGATTTCTTATACATTTTTTCTTCTACCCTGAAGATGGAGGCGATACGTTCCTCCGAAACGTCGGTTAACACCACATATACACGATGCCAAATCCCAGAAGACTGCTTTCTTCAAGTTAATAATAACCGCAGTAGTAGTAGTAAAGTCAGTTGGAAAGTTGGATATTTGGAGTATGCAACGTTTAAAGTAGAATTCCTAAGTAATTTAATTTTTATCGTATCAGTTGAGGCATTGAAATTCTCCTTCACCGGCGATTGTGTCGAGCTGAGCATCAAGCAGTTTTTCTTTGTTAATTAAATCCCTAATCTTACGGCGTAAACTAACATTGCTGTAGTTTGCGATTACGTGAAACGTTCAGTTTGATCGCGAAGATCTTCTGAGAAATTGTCGCTCCGTTCTTGAGACCACGAGTTCGAAACACTGGTGAAGGGGATGCCATGTTGACCGCTACTAAGCGGTGGATTTATTATATAGTCTTACGTGAGTTACTGTTTGCTTTCAGGCTTGTCGAGTCTAGGCAACAATGTGAGACGAGCTTGTATAGTTGTTTTTGTGAGAGAATTACTCTTATATCATATTATTTTTTTTCTGTGTTTTCGTAGCTTGCTTGTGTATTATTTTTTGTTTCGAAATGCATAGTTTTGAGGAGTGTTTCTAAAAGCACGCGTTAGTTTCGATACGTCCGTCCAGGCAGCGTACAAACCTCGAAACCGACTTTGGTGAAAGCCCTTCCGTCAAATCTGTGGTAAAGTTCGGTTATTCGTTTGGATTTTGGTTTAGCTGTTGTTTTAAATATAATATATAACTCTTTTTCTTGAAATTCTATCCAACTTTACCTCTTTTCCTAAGACAGTGCCTACTGTACAGTTAACTGGTAAGCCCATTTCTATGTGGCATGGCCAAGATCAGAAAGTTTTAATTGAAACTTTTTTTCTGTGTGTTTCGTATTCAGCGGAGTGCTAAGCACAGTCAACTGAGGTCACTGTAGTGCATTGTCTATACTGTTTATCTCTTATTTGTAATATATATTTGTATTTGATGTATGTGACCGTTAACACCAGGGAAATTTGTTTTATATAAAATCACAGAAGTCGCGTTCAGAGGATTTTGGTAGTCAAGTTTGTTTCTATTCGTATATAAGAATTCTTAGTGTATGTGACCGACAGTGTCTGTCTTCTTAGGGCTTGTAGTGTTTGTGCGTTATTTCTATCTAATTATATTATTATGTTTACGGCGCTTCTGTCGCTAAACGTATAGGTGTCGGTATAATTATTCGCATATTCATCTAAGTGAATAATGTGGGGCACCCTGTAACATAATTGGTTGAGGCGCTGTTCTGCAAGCTGGAAGGTCGCGGGTCCGATTCCCGATGAGGCCATTCGATTTTTCAGGTCGCGCTATGACCCCGAGGGTCGTCCCAGCCTCTAACAGAAATGAGTACAAGGACTCGTCCTGGTGGTAAAGGGTGCCTGGCGTGTAAGGCTGAGAACCTCACCGACATCTGTGAGCCAGTTTTCTAGAAAATGGATCCTCTACGTCTCAGAACCCTATGGGCCTTCGCGGCCTGCTACAGGGATAGCTTTACCTTTTTACCTTTAAATGAAAAATGTACGTATATTAATAAACGTAAGAGAGACATGTCGTTAGGTCAGATTGTGAAGAATGACCTTCTCGGGTAGATAGAAGAGTTGGATATGTTTCTGAAGCGCTATTTGTTTCCAGAGGGAGTAGTTAGTTCAGCGAACTGTGGAAATTTATTTGAATCTTCTCCCTGTTTGAGGCTGCCGGCGAGGTGTGAAATTACAAGCCGTAAGTTTCAGTCTGGGGTTGATAACCATGGAACTAATGGTTCAGCTATTGACACTCTGGCCCTATTCCTCTTGCCGACTTTCCTTTGCAAACGTATCTGCATTTGCCGTAGGAAGAGGGAATTTTTCAAAGAAGACCGGTACAAGAGAAAAAGAAATAATTTGGGGAATGTAGGTTTTGCAGAGGTCGTGGATTGGAAGGTGAGTGAGGTGCTCTGTGGACTAATGAGATCCAATTTATATAGCGGAGGAAACTCCATTTAAAGAATGGTTTTAGGGGTGTTAATGAATGAATCATAGAGGGTCGCGGGTTGGGCGTGTTTGTGTGCAGGTAGATCTAATGGAATTAAACAGAAAGACTAACGGCAGTTGGATTCCGTCCGTATTGACGTCAGTTTCCCGGAAGCATAGATCTTACGTAAATTCTCGATTTGGGGGTCTTGGAAATTATTTACGAACCCAATTCTCTTATCTGGGATCGGTTGAGAAGGTGAGTATCGAAACTGGAAATTCCCTTCACTCCCACGCCGTTGTACAAGCAGAAAGGGAGTTTGGTGGATTACGAACAGCTTGTATGTGGGGTATACGTAAATCGTAAATTTGGGAGTGTTGGAAGAGATGTCCGAGTTCAGTTGACATTGCTTTTGCCTTTGACTGTATAGCCGGCCGGTCTTTGTGGCGATTGAGGAGAATAGTAGCATATGTGGAGGTTTCCTTCGTGCCCCTCATCCATTGCACCGTATGCGAGCGTCACATACTGTGACATGACGCCTGAATGCCGAAATAGTGAAGTCAGAAAATACATTCATTGCTAGGCAACGGCTTGTTGAAGCATGTGTCCATGAGGACCAGCTGGAACAGTCCGTTGATAAGCAACGACTAAGTCAACACAAAGTTTCCTTTAGAAGGGCGAGAAGAAACGCGTTTTCATGGCAACGACCATTAACAAAGGAATGAACTGATGCACACGGTATTCTGTCTCCAGTCCGCGTGAAGCAGCTCAGGCCGAAATACAGATAGAATTAGAGAGACTACAGACTCTTCAAGATTCATCGTGATATGAGTCAAGCAGACGTTGAATACTTTATTTTATGTGTAATCTTTAGAGTGTTATAATTAATTGTAGTTACAACTTGTTAGTATCGAGTAAATCAATTCACTGATCCTAACCCCGTCTACAAGTCTCTAATAAACGTGACAATACTGTACTGCAGTTCTGTATAGTATTACAGTACAGTATAACGTAACGGTAGGCCGCTCCATAGCTGAAGCGGTTAGTCGCTGGCTTCCCACCGCGGCGGCCCGGGTTCGATCCCGGGTCTGGTCAAGTGGGATTTGTGGTGGACAAAGTGGCGCTGGGGCAGGTTTTCTCCGAGTACTTCGGTTTCCACTGCTAATCGTCATTCCACCAGTTGCTCCACAATCACCCTCACCTATCATCTGGGGCTGGTACAATAGGCCAGAAGTGGCTGCAGTACAAGGGACTTAGTCCTACCCCACTAACAATAAAAAAATAATGTAACGGTGAGGGCTGTACGTCCAAAAGTTTATTATTTTAAAAACGAAACTGGATCTTGTGATAATATTGTGATTCCTGAAGGCCGGAACAGTCCATTGCTAGACAACGGCTCGCTAGGCACATATCCGCAGCAACGGAAAAGGTTTTAAAAATAGACCGTTGCTATGAAATTAACACATGCTTCCGCAGCAACGAATAAACCCAGAAGTATAGAAGAACTGTTAGAAGTAGTGACATATTCAGCTTGCCCCGAAGTTATAAAAGGGGGACACGTGATTGAATCGTCGGTCGGTCGCTAGAGAATTCAGGAATCTGTTCAGTAGATCAGTAGATCATTGTTCAGCTGTGTAGGGTTAACCAGCTGACAGCGGAAGCTGTAATGAAGTGACCGATTCTTAATGCATTACCAAATCACTCACAGTGGAAGAGAGGACACTCGTAGCTCAATAAGAAATGCAGCTAGTCTTAAGACAGACGTTGTTTGTGAGCTGTTATAATTCATTGTTATTAAGAGTGATTGTAATAGAAGGCGTCAATAAATCCAATTATCAAATTCAGACCCCGTTATTATTAGTCACGGAACCCCCGACATGTGACTTTAAAACAATTTTTAATGATGTAAATAGTGTGCTATTGTTCTGGCGCTTCTCTTGCATGTGTCCTGTATTTTGCAGTGAAGTCGTTGGGGGGAGCCAGCGTGTGTGTGGACATGTTATGCTTGTGGTTGCTGTTCTGTCAGCTACACTGATGAGAGCTGTGACATACTGTTAGTAAATAACTGACATGCTCACACGTGATTCCTGACTAATTTTTATCTCCCATTGTTTCCTATATCCATTAATGATCCTGACGAAATGTACAACGCCTTCAGTCAACACCTGTCACATCTAAAAATAACAAATACACACAGTAAGCCTGTATCGAGCTAAATGCACCTTTGCGATAGCGACCCGTGTCGGCCTGTGCCCCTTTAATTCCCACATACATATATACAGTTTATATTTCCTGTGGTGCAGTACGTTTAGTCCCTTCCCTCGCGCTCACAGACCTGACGCGTGTATATACGGGAGAGTTTAGGAACAGGATTCGTATACACGAACTGTATCACGTGATCACAACACAGGCCTGCGGTATTTAGGGGCCTCTGTAAGTGATCAGTGGAAAAATACATCCAGCCATTCATTCGTTTCCAAATATTTCGTACACGTGGAGCTGTGAGCTCCAATTGTCTGGAGGGTTGTAGAAAGCTTTAACTGGAGTTCATGGTGCCGATTATATATAGAAACTGTGTATAGTTACTGAGCTAGTGAAGAGATTTCTTACCTTGTATGGGACCCAGATGTCCATTACCATGTTCATAAAGTTCCCCCGTTGATCCCTTTCCTGGGAAGGTTTTCAAACCAGTCCAGAGGTTCACTCCGTATTTATCTTAGCCTCAGTTCACTGCTGTTTCCCATCGTCTCATGTGGCCTCATCCATTGAAGTGTTTGAGACACATTTTCTGCCCGTGTAGGGGGGATGTGTTTGTTTCTTTATGTGTGTTAACATATCCCAGGCATCCCGTCTTGATTTAATTACCCGAACGCTGGAAGTCGAATAGTATAGAGATAGTGTGGAGATTCTAAATTGTGTATTCTTCTCCAGTCGTGCCTCCTGTCTGTCCTAGGGACGGACAGTGTTCTCCTCAGCACTGTTCTAAAACAACTTCAGTCTGTTCTGTCCATGGAATAAGAGTTTGACACCGATGCAAACGAAAATACTTATTCAAATTTGTTTCACGGTAATTAGTGACCATAACAGTAGTCGAGTTAAATGGCAGTTCAGTTTGCTCTCATGCAACGTCAGTTAAATTTTGCCCCATCAAGCAGCAGAAACACCTTTATATTGTCAGGAGTCTTTGTATAATAGCGCTCCGTGAATCAAAGCTAAACTTTTGTTTTGGACAGTTTCTTCCAAATAAAGAAAGGCTGGCAGTTTTTTTTTTTAGTTTCATAGGTGGGGTGAGACTGTGTCTACTTGGTACGTCGGCCACTGACTGGCCTGTTTAACCAGCCCCGGTGCCACTTCGTCCACCAAAATCCCGTATGACCTTACCTGGTCTCGAACCCTGGCCGCCAAGGTGGGAAGCAGTTTTAAAGAATATGAAAAGATATGGTAATGTGCAGTGCAGAGTTTTTGTTGGCGGTGGTCTGCTTCTGCGTGATCATATAATATTATTCTACGCTTTCGGAGTTTTATGCTCTCACTATATTAATCCATCAGACAAAAGAATTTGCGAGTCCCAGGAACAAAGAACAAGCATGTCATATTCGGGCCTTATGATTTCATTTATACCTATATAATGTGTTTGTTTTTATTCCTTTTATTACGGAAGTCTTCTTGTAAATGTTCGTATTATAGGCTGAAGGACTACGAGGAATGTCGTCGGGTTGTTGATGCATGTCATATGGAGCAGTGCTTGCTTTATGGTCGTGTAATATTGTCGAATTCATTGTCCCATGAAAGAGGTGCTGAAGTTTTTGTATGTATCTCATGAGGTTCACTCCTGTAGAGAAAACACGAAGAATGCGGTCTTCTTCCATTTTTCGTACCTCGCTCGCGTTGCTGCCCGTCAGTAGTGTTCTTGCAAAACCAGTCGAACAACACTGACTGCACAATTTTCTCGTTTGCACAGTTAAGTATTCGTCATATATACACTTTGAGATGTAAATTATGTATCATAGTTTTGTCACACACAGTGACGATTCTTACTATTGGAAATTTTAAAATTTTCTTTGACCTCCTTGTTGAGTAGGGTTCATTGGTCCAAAAAGAATTATTTGCACACTTTTTTTAAAGATTCTCTTTGCGGCATTTATAGCTTAGGAGTACGAGTAGCGCTCAGTAGTAACTTTGATCGTGGGTGCTATCTCAGCATTTTCTTAAAGGCAGAAACTGCTGGCCCCAAGGTACGAAGTTTATTCGATTTCTCTTGAGTAGAAGTACACTGTTTGGTTTCATGTCTTGGAGACAAGTGGAAGAGCAGAGAGTTTAGTAGTTTTTAGGAGCTGTTCTGACGACAAGTTTTTTGGGCTCAGTTTTCTGTAATATTTCCACATTCTTTGTGACGTGTATCGCTACCTGTTGCACGCTGCTGTGTGGCGGACGGACCGACCAGTTAGTGGCCCGTGCCCTGGTACAACTGTTACGTTGTAAATAAGCGTCCTGAGCGAACGGGTGCGTGTGTTTGCTGAGTATTTTTTTTTTTGTGTACATGTTTATCCTTATTTTCTCCTCGACTCAGCGTAGGCGCCTTGAGTGACTCGAGAGAGCAATTTTGTCCAGTTTGTGGCACGGGGCATTCTACTCGCAATAGTAAGAGATCTGCCAGCAAGGATTCGATTCAGTGATCTATGACAGAAATGGAAGTTGTTATTCTAGGAGGATTTAATTCTACCGCGGTCCTCCCTGTTAGATGGAGATACGTGTAGATCCTCCATATGCAGTTAGGGTGCAAGATGTGGACGTCGTTTTGATCGTTTTTGAGGTTAATTTAACAATTCTGTCAACAACTCCTGCTGTTTGGCATCGACTCAATGATAGTGAATAATGAACTGCAAAGGACGTAGCGTAATGTAACTTACTTTTCTATCATTGTCGTTTACATGTCCTCGCATGTACTAGTTTTACATGAAACATTTATTTTGTTATCTTAAATACATACATGGCGTCAAATTTGAGGTTATGTCTGACAAGTTTAAGGTGGTCCGCATATATACAAATGGCAGTTTTGCTCATAGATAGATTACTTCTTCGCCGCCTTTCAGGGAGTTACATAACATCCATTTCTCGAACGGTATCTGAACACTAGAATCCAGTATTGAGGCTGTTTAGTGTCCTATACTCTTTCGAGGACACGTCGCCATAATCTCCAGAAATATGTTACTAAAGGACAGTCACTAAGATAGAATGTTTCCTGGCCATTCTGTATATAGTAGTAGGAACACTCGTTGAATTCTTTCTGAGAACTTCCTTTTTCGTCCTTAAACCCCTTTTATGTCCTTCCATACTACGTATTATCTCATTTCCTCCGTTCTCCTTTAGAATAGTGAATTAAATTATATCTTTGTCCTTAATATAGCTCAGTTTCAAACGTACAACTGCCTCGTGCGTGCATGAATGAGAACTTTTATGGCGCATAACATACACACATGATCGAATAACATGCTTATGTGGTAATAAACAGCGCAAGAGTTCGCACGTTATTGTGTATATATGTATACAGATACGCATATGCTGCGGACTGCGACTGTGTATAGACTGATATGATTGTAATTTCCAGTATCGAAACAATACAAAATACAGGTCTAAGAATCTCATGTAAATAATCGCCTCCCCAACGAAGGGATTGACTGTTGTTGGCAGTTCATCTCTCGGCGCTGGCGGGCCCATGCATCAGCATCTCTGTCGGCGCACTGTTAGCGTAATCTCACGCACCATCATTTCGATTTTGTTACGTACAAATATACATGTAGCTTCCTAAGGAAAATGGTCCTCATAAGCGTATCCCAGATCTTCAGAATCGTAGTATCTCTGTAATGACTGCACCGACAGTTTTGAATAATCTCTTCTGGTGCTTGTTGCAGGTGAAGTTGGACAAGAATCAAAACGGAAAACCATCTAAGGTGATCCACATTCGCAACATCCCTAATGAGGTGACAGAGGCAGAGATCATCCATTTGGGCATCCCCTTCGGACGTGTAACCAATGTCCTGGTACTTAAAGGAAAGAATCAGGTATGTTTTCCTCCTGTCCATATTACAGCACGTCATCTTTATATCGTTACTTTTTTAATGAAGTGTTTAAGATGTGTGTATATATCTTAAATCGATACCAATGAATCGCTATGACCCCCCCCCTCCCCAAGCTTCAGATGGCATTGGAGAAAAAAGGATTTAAGGATGTGTTGAACCGAATCTTTAATCCAGGCTGTAGGCTGTGGCATTATCTTCTGAGGATTTGCGGCTCTTGAATAAAATCGCGAAAGGTTGAAGGGTACTTACGTATCGCATCTTGTAGGTTCGGAGGTATCCTCGTTTTCTGAGCCATGGCACGAAGTATAGGCTAGTGGCCAGCGTCGGCCCGTGGTCACTCTACCCCCGTGGAATTGACGCGTAGTCATTGGTTGAATTCGCTAATGTGAAATTCTTTATATGCTAGTTCTCATTTGGTCTGTTACCCTTGTGAATTTGGAGACACCCGCTTCTAATAACGGCTGTATCATCGAGCTGGATTGCACCACCGTAAGCGTCTTGACTCATGCATAATTGGTAGGTACCCGATTCGAATCCCAGCTGGATATAGGTATTCTGTGCTGCTGGAAATCACATATGTAAATTTATTTGACTCCATCAAGATGAACCAGTTCCAGGCCGTACCAGGCCCATGGATTTCCGGCCGAGGTTTCCTTCAGTCCATCTTGGGTAAATTCCGGCGTGATACAATGGGCCACGACCCCCTTTTTTCCTGCAACCTTCTATCGCGTAACTTGTATTCGATGTTACGTAATCGTGGAGTTCTTACTCGTAGTTCGTCGTTCAGTAAACCAAGAACCAGTCCCAAATTTTACATCCATAAAGTAAACTCTCGTACTCCCGAAAAGTCGAAGCTTCAAGACCATCGTAATAAATGCGTACTTCTTTCAGTTCTCTTCCACTGGTTTCGTTGGCCTGTTCTGATCCAAATATATGCCAAGTCTGAAACTTCGATTCCCTCAGGCATATGACGCAACTTCTTGAATTTGATGTCGGCCTATATGAAAGCCCCCACAGGACAGTAGGATATAGGAAATCGTGGACATACCTGCGTGCCCCAAGTGATATTTTAACCCATGATCCCTGCCTATCGGTCCAAGGCAGTAAGTTCTTATAGCCCGTCCAGGAAAAGCAATAATGTAAGGGAACAGAAAGGAAGTCGTTTGTGTGTGCAGTGCATGATAATGGCATATCAGCATAATTTTATTGCGCCACTGAGTCACAGACAGGTAGGCAGTGCCAAGGTCTCCTGTGTTACTCGTGCTTCAGAAGCGGGAGCGTCTGAGGCGTTCAGTATTTCGAATCTCGGAGCATGCATGTTCTCTCTAGACATCGGGCGCCTGGAATGGACCTATCTTACCGTATCTTCGCATACGCTGTTAAAACTGTAATAATATCTGGAGCTTGACTCGCAATTTCTTATCCAACAGATGGCAGAATAGTTCATTACGTGTTGGCGTTTATTAACAGCTGAAGAATTACGCATTTTTTTTACGACAGCTGTTTCGGATTTTGATCTTCCGGAATATGACACCGTCTGGTCGTGTAGGATAAGGATACCGGAGTTTTATTTCGTACTCCGACCTCCCTTTGCCTATGACCCTGAAAGGGATCTTTTCTTAGCACGTCTCAGTATTTGATTTTAGCTTCCAGCGGCGAAAGATTCAGGGCCGTCGTTTCGTACAATTCCGGCTTCCTCTAGTAACGAAGAAGGACATGGGCTGTTCTGGCTCCGTTTCCTCACCTCCTGTCATGTGTCACCTGTTTCGCACCCCACACCCTTGAATCTCTAGGTGGGGGCAGGAGGTTCCTTCGAAATGTCGACATCTGCATAAAAGACACCACGTCGCCAGTCAGAAGTCCATGTATCGTTTGCTAAACAAGAACAGTGTAATGGAACGCCAGCTGAAATTGCTGTAACCTCGGTAACACGCATTTCGAACACCCCAGAAAAGTTTTGAAGAAGTACCTGGTTCTAATTGCCTTCGGGCTGTCGGTTATATTGGTTACGATCTATTTCCAGTCGAGTTCCGAGATAAGACGAGTAATTAACGCGCGCCACTTCGGTTTTGTAACGAACGTTCACCATTCGTCTGTATACACGTCTGACATTTGCTGCTGAAATTCTGGAAATTTCTCTGAAACGTCTTTTCAGCACACAGTTGGGAATCAAAATCTCGGATATCTCGTCGAACACAGGTGACCTTGCCTTCCTGAGGTTACCTGCTTAAGGTTTTAGACAGACAGTAGTTAAAACCCGAATTCGAGACGGCGACGTTTCGCACCATGAGGGCGTGAAAGCAATTCACCGCGCAGTCACTGGCCAGCTTGACGTTTCAGCCACTTTATCTGCAGCCGAGACAAGACTAATGATGTGTCTGTGAAGAATGTTGGGCGAACCCAAATCGGCTTTATACGCTAGGAAGAGCACCTTCGCGTAATCGTCCCGGCGCGCACGAGTATACATCTCATAATGTAGTAAAAAATAAAGGTAAAGTTGTCCCTGTGCTTAACTAAATAAGTACTACGCCATGAAGGCGTATGGGAAGCGGATGTATATAGGTCCATATTTTCTTGACCTCGTCACTTGTTGGAGGTGAGTGGTCAGCTTCACGCCTCAGCCGCTTGACCCCCTCGTTTGGGGGGAAAGAGCCCCAGTTACCTATTGGATAGGAGCCTGGGTGGGTTCCAGAACCGGTCTGAACGACGTATAGAAAATTGTTGACCGTATCGGAACTCGAACTCCAACCCCCTCGGCCGCCCAGCCCGTAGCCAGTCGCTGTACAGACTACGCTATCCTGGCTTCTCCCGTAATATAGTCCATTTCATAATTACGGCTGTGAACACCTCAAATCCAACGTCCGCCTCGGGAGTCAGACCTTGTTTTGACTGTTCGTACTCATAGCCCGTTTATTCATTGAGTGAGTGCCGTATCCAGGCCCTTGTTGAGTCATACATCCTGTATGGAAATGAGATGTGTGCTTTTGTGGGGTTTGAGGGGGCGGGAGAAGACGTAGACACTGGATCGGTACTTCTTTCTTTAAATGCTGTAGCATAGTAGTTGGTGCCGTATCTGCGTAAAAGGTACCCAAGCTTGAGAGACGTGAGTTATATGAGCCTAATCTTATATTCTCTTTACTTCGAAACGTTACTCGCGAATTCAACAAACTTTAACCCTTTTTTCAGGATATTGGAGACACGGGAAAGCATCTTAAAGTGTCAGGTTAGAAAGTATTGGAAAGATTAGGTTGATTTTTCAGTTTAGAGAGCGGGACGTAACATAAACCAGACCGCAGTCTATTCTGGTACGGGTTAAAGATGTTCTACATTACGGTAGTAGTGGTGTAAAGGCCCTGAGATTCCCGGAATGTGTTCATTGGGACAGTGTGACTACCTAAGGGGTTATTTTAAGTGATTCATAGATTATTTAGCGACTGTGTATGAACTTCAGTTGCGTCCTGCATTTTACATTTTGAGAAACGGTCAGTATTTCTGAAGTTCCAGTCTTATGGGCATACGATCATTTTGCGCCATCCCAGTGCTCATAATGGAATAATTCTGTCTCTCTCTCTCTCTCTCTCTCTCTCTCACACACACACACACATGCGCGCGTGTGCACAGGCAGAGTAACAAAATCTCTGTTCCTCTGTCCTTGTGACTGTCCACCCCTCACTTTGTTTCTCCTAAATGGCACGTCCTAGAAACAAATGGTAATCACCAAGAATAAGGTAAGCCGCACACCGGCATTCGTCAAGACATTCAACAGTCAGGACACGACGTCTGCGACATGACGCAAACAAAGGAGTACAGTTTAAACGAATACGATTATGAAAACCGCCGCACCCCGGTCTGAGTCATGATGCTGACGAATCACGAATGAAGCAAGCCTGCGTCTTTGTCTCATGTCTTGATGCTTGTCTTGACGCAGTTGGTGTGCGGCCGCACTTATGATATTACACGCATTGATTCGTGACAAAGTCAATTTCTTACTTCATTCCTGCTCTATAAGAAAAGCGTGGGGGCATTAACGACATTGCGTTTATTTTAAAATTCCGTAGTAACGACATGTGTTCTGAAGGTCAAAAAGCGACATGTGATTCTAAGAAAGGAGAGACGTTGAACATAAATACCCATCAGGAACAGGAAGAAGAGTGTGTAAGGACACACTACATTTGACAGGCGCGTTCGGAAGAAGTGAAATAATTAACACCGCGGTGTAATTTTCCCTTATGTAAAGAAGCAAATTGACGCCAAGTATTCGCTGCTAGGCGATGATTCTGAAATTGGCTGTAAATGGAAACTCTGTAGGCGTAGAAAATTAATAAATAATTAGTATTAGATCAGAATAAAGTGATTCTGTTCATACACGCAGTGTATAATAAGCAGGAGTTTTATTTTTTCCTTACCTCTAATGCTTCCTGGAGGCCATGGTTGTTTCCTAATTATGAAAATTCGGGAATGTAACATCCCTTCTGTTTAATTATTTACGTAACTGCGTGACTTAACGGGGAACTTGTGGTGGGCTGTAATGTTTAATTTTCTCTCAACTGCGTCCGTCTTTGTCTCTGACAAATTTTGGCGAGATAGACGCCCAGACGCTTAAGATAGCTGTACAATTTTCAGTACGGTTTTCCAGTGTTACATTTTACGAAAATCCGTCCAGCAGTTCCCAAGTTGTTGGATCCGTACTTACGGCGAACTTAAAAAGCACTCTGTAAGGTTGCGAATGCACCTATATGTTATTCAAAGTGCAGATTTTTCTGCACCGGCAGGCAAGCATCGGCATATCCCATCCTGGGTCTCCAAAACCGCACGTTGAACAGGAAACTCCCCTCTTGGAACTACACCGTTGGAAAATCGTTTTTAGCGTACTCTCCTTATTTTGAAAAAAATAAAAGGGAGACTTGTGAGATCACCTGATCTGATTTTCGCATGGCCATGGTTATGAAAAAAATAAAAGATAACCTTGTACAAACATGTTCTTTATAACTTTGTAATACACACAGCGTTGGACCTTAGCTGTCAACTTTTATTTACAGTACTTCTAAGGTTTGAGTATATTTACTATGGCTGGTCGGACGTGTAGCATGCATGTGAGGGTGAAGAATACATACAAAATAGAATGCTGATGGGAATAATTCCCATGGGAGACCTGGACTTAGATGAGATTAGGGCATCAAAATGTATCTTAGAACAGGTATTTTCTGAAGGTGTGGAGTGGATTTAACTGGCTTTCGATGTTCTGTGACTGTTGTGAACCATTGATATCCATGGGAGTGTGGAATATGGTGACTCACATAGGTAGGCCTTAAGATTACACTGTGCACGATTTTTATTTGCGTCAAGATAATGAATCAAGGCGTCACAAGTTACAGATACAGGAACTCTGATCTCTCATACATATGATGTCCTCTGAAATGAAATGCGTACCTGCATTTGTGTGTCCAAGAAAAGACCAGCGAGTTGTTTAGAACTGGGAGGAACACGTTTTGGAATCTTATGTGCAGGAGAACACCTTTCCTCCCCTACGTTCTCTGAGATATTGGAGCCTTCGAGTAATGTTCATGTCGTGTGGTCGTTCAGATGCTCGTTGTGTAGTGGTGGGGACCGCACACGGCTTGCTGCAGTGCTCGGGTCCAGTTGGGACAGATCTACCACGTGGTGAGCACGTTTCGGCGGTTGGCGCAAAGTTTACTGTGTTCTCAGCTTGACAACATATGCCTCTTATGCTCTCACGCTTCGATTATATTCTCTCTCTAAATCGAATATGCAGTTTTACTTGGTTGGTGCTTCTGCTGACTTTACTTCCCTACTCTTCGGCACGCCCCTCCCCCCAAAATCCGAATTCAGCTCTCCCACTTTCGTTCCACCCTGGCAGTTACTTTAACCTTAAGTTTCTTCCCCCGGAGGGGCATNTTAGTAACTGTACCCCCCCCCCTCCAACCCTCAACCCTTTTCTATACTCGATAAACGACACGGCTTTGGTACAGGTGTACGGTTTGTTTCATGTGAAAACTGGAAACGCTTTTCGGCCGCTGAATATGGTGCCCATTTCAGTCTTTATATTGCGGCTGGCAGGATCGTCTGACGAATGCTTTCAACGGCGACTGTCTCAGGACTGAATCAGTCACATCAGAGTGGGAGTTTCTTCACGACTGGCGGTTTACCGCCAGTCAGTTCGTCCTGGCGCCAAGCCCCTTGAGACTCACAGTCACATTTCTTTTCAACTGAACACTTGCGGTAAACGCCCTTATATAATTTCCTCTCTGACGAGAAGATGGGTCTGAATCAGTCTTCGAGTCTTATGTCAGTCGGCCAGTGTCTCTTTGAAAAAAAACACCCATCTGGGGCTTACGACCAGATTTTTATTAGTCATACAGTTGCGGGTTTGTTGATGTGTGGAGCTCTCTCTGATGAGAGGACGGGTCTGTCGTTACAATTGCTGCTGGTGTTCGCCAGCGCAGTCATTCTCGAGCCCAAGTCCCCTGGGATTCGCTACCATATTTTACTGTCTCTGATTCGAGACTTCGCTTTTCGTCACCTCCTACGACTCGCAGGGCTACAGTGGCGGTATTCGACCCCGCCTCCATACGGGAATAACTCCAACTCGACTAACTCTCCAGGTTATAACCTCTCGGCATGGACCGTACAGAAAAGACCTTTGCTGTTCAGTTGTTTCCATGGGAACGTGATTTATTTGAGCAGTCGTTATTCAACAACGGCTCCTGAATATATGCGGTCGTTGCTTAGCAGCGGTTGTACATGTTACATTATGTTTATCCATCATGTATTACACATCATTGGACAGTCCGAGAATAGAAATGATCATTAAATAACTATGTATGTAAGCGCAAGAATTTACGTTCAGGTATAGGACTTCAATTTTTTTGTTAGAAATGTTGCATAACGCCGATCCAGAGACACGTCCAGACAGAGACCGGGTGTTGATGTCACTGGGCACTCGGTTGCAAACAAGGTCATGTGTGCTTTAGTTACGGCATCGACAGCTGGACAAGAATTACAGCACACCCTCTGGAATCATCAGCTCCTACTCCCGCACGTAGAACCGGCGTCCTGACGATCTCGACTTCGTCCGTCCCTCCCTCACCTGCTCACAAGCGTCTGCAGCAGGTTACAACAGCTATAGAGACAACTTTCCAGGGGTCGCCCTTCAGTATCTTTTTATGTTCTCAGACTGAAATTACCTTTTTTACCGTTCATTGGATTACACCTTTCTCTGTTCACCGTAATCCGTGTCTTTTTCGGTTGCCACAGATCATCTTTGATCCTTCCTACTTTCGTCTTACCCCCTTCCATTTAAAGTCGATTATCTCATATTTAGTTAGTTTCCCTCCACATTGTGCTTTTCATATGGAGCCTGCGACCTCTTTTGCTCCGCCTCTCTTCCCAGGCATGTTAATCACAACCCTTGCAGCGTATGTACGGGCTCTTACGCAATATGTGGAGAATGGTGCCCCACTGGAAGATGACGTTGGGTGCAGGAGAGCGGAAAACTTGGGTTAAGTTTTCGCACGCAGTTGAAGTAAAGGTGGAAACTCGTAACAAAATAATACGCGCAAAAATGGCATAATGAACGATTGCGAGCTCTATTTCATAGCAGTGATTTAAGTAGTGCCGGTCCTCGGAGGCCACAAGTACGTCGTCTCTTGGAATGCTGTCCGTCATGTGGGGCCTCACCTGAAGGGTTTCGAAATATTTTTTAACCGTCGTATCCATGTTATAAATTTAAATTCTGAGTGGGGGAACCTCGTCTATGAGGTTACATGATTCGTTTTAGGGGAGGATCTATGGGAGTTCTCTGCTCCCCATTTCTGTACCCCACCCCCTGTCTCACTGATTGTCGGTTTTGCAAGGCAGGAGTTTGAAGCCGACCATGCAGAGAATCATCCGTTTTCTAGGTGATAATTATAAGAAATTAGTTCTTTTATTCAGATTCAGCATCATTTGTTATACAGAATCGTAATTCAGTGGAGACAACCTCAGGAGTTCTGGTAACTTACGTGGAAGAATACTTAGTCAGTACACTTTCGAAGGAAGAACGACAGTAGCGAAAAGGAATTCGGTGATAACGGGAAGAAATAGTATTTATTGACGAGGTGAGGGTTGACCTCCATGCTGCCTGTACTAGGCCTGTGAAGACCCTAATGCTTGGGCATTGGGGCTTCACATAGTATTTAATGGCATGTGATATTTTGTTGGTTGAATGTTCAGGACATCTTTTTGAGCTTTCCCAATTTTTCGGATACTATTTTAATTGGATTGTAAGTATAAACGTTGCATCCCTGCACAGGAACTAAAAATGTGCTCCCAGGTAATCTGTTCTGGGATTATACAGCACAATTAAGTAGGGGGTGTAGGTTTCGGACGTTTATACACCTAAGACCGCCAAGGAGACAGTAAGGGTTCGCTTGTCAGCTGGAATTAATGCGAGTGACCCGCAAAGCCTGCACAGGGGAATGTTTTAGAATATCTTTCACACTATTGACCCGTTCAGGGGGAAGAGTCTGACGCTCAGGTGAAGTCTGACCGCACATACGCGGACTCAGCTGAAGCGACAGACGTGTAGTTTAAACAGATTACACGTAAAAACATGTTATATAGCCCGCCAGGCAAAACTGTTATTTAATTATTCCCTGAAAAAAAAAACAGTATAGGAACACCAGGAGTATTTGTATTTTCCGCAGGGAATTTTCTTCCTTAGGCGTCTCGATGTCTTTTTCAGAATGCATTCTATCTGAGAGACCATTACGTGGTGCATATCTTGTATTTTTTTCCTTTCTCTTCTCCAAATATTAAAATAATTATAAAAGCCAACGTTTTGGCCACTGCAATATAATGGGCACAGAGTACGTATCATTTCCTATCTTTACTGGCAGATGTTATGAATTTCGCTAACCACAAGAATGGTGTGTCTTTTTTGTATCTGTCTTGGGAAGTATGTGTGTCCTATAATGTGCTGCCACATAAATCTAAATATTTCTTTTTTAAGTGTAATACATGTTGCCTTCCGAGAACACACGAAAGGCTGCCTTTTATAAGTCGTTGACTTTAGATTAGCTGCCACTCCAACACGCGTATTGACACCGAGGGTGGCACAGTGGGTTCGATGAATGGTAGTGTATCAAATTGTGAGCAGCAAGTCGTATATAGGAACTTGATATTTATGCAATGATTAAATTATGAAAGGTTAAATGGGCGGGAACGTATATAAGGTTCATGGGGGAAGTGGAATATTGGGACGAACGCTTCAAGATAAGATGCTTGTTGAAAGGCCGAGTTACAATGAGGACGTGGTTTTATTGTAACTTGGTTGTGGAGGACAACAGAAAGACGTAAGAATTTAGATGGAGTCAAAGCCACACAACGGCTTGACTGTTTCGTTACTGTAATTGTGCAAATGGTCATTTGAGCCACACCGCCCTTCCACCAGTTCATTACCTGATTTTTATAGCCTGCGTGGGACACAAGGTAAAACGGAATTTCAGCAAGAAGTGAAGCCAACCTTTCTCTGCGCTGGACTTTTCAGTTGGTATAGGCCTGAGGGTTGAACTGGCGGGTTCCACTGCAACGTAGTTTTCCATAAATAGCTAAGTAACTGTCAGCTGCCCAAAGATGATATTATACCCTTGACTTGGGACATAACGAGGACCACTTTTTTCCGGGATATAACTCGAAGTAAGTTACAGTAAAGGCAAAAAAGGTAAAGATATCCCTGTGACAGGCCGTGGAGGTCCATAGGGTTGTGACACTTCGAGGCTCTGACATTTTCTAGACAGTCGACTAACAGATGGCGTCGAGATTGTCAACCTTACGTTCCGGCCGCCCGTTACCCCCCCCCCCCCCCCAGGAAGATCCCTGATACTCATTTCTGTAGAGGCTAAGTCCACTCCAGGGCCATAGTGCGGCTGGAAGGTTTAGGCCAATTGAAAAAGCCAGTGACCTAATCGGGAATCGAACCCGCGACCTTCAGGCTTGTCGCATAGTGCCTCAACCAGCTACGCTGCCGCGTGCAAAGTAGGTTAGAGTGGGTTGAGTATGTAGTTCGGATGTGGAGAGAAATGTGCACGTAATATTGATTGGCAGGTCTCTTTTGAAAATTGCCACTTGGAACACCGAGGCTATAGGTGGATAATTGGGGAAGCATGTTTTTTGAGGCTTCGAAGGCGGATGGAACTGGCTCAGAATAATATGCATCTGCGTGCTTCGGTATTAGCGATAGCAGATAGGAAGGTGGTCGGATAGGAAGGTGGTTTACTATACCCGTAATGATCACATCTTGCAAGGGAACAAATGTTTAATGGCAAGAGCGCTTCTCTTCTAATTATCCATGAAATTTGAATGTAAAATTCACACACTTTTCGGGCGGCCAGGGCATTGACGCTTAGTCCACTTATGGCTGCAGTTTGCGGTGTGAGATTTTTGCTTTGCACATCGTGAAATATGTCCCGTGCTTCTTCCATATATTTTATTCTTGTACTCGCACCAGCTTTTTCTCTGTCCTTTTTCTCTTCAGACTCTTTATATATCCGTGTGGGACTGTGTTATACCGCGGGGAGCAGTTTCACTTCTTCGCCGCAAGGTAGCGGGCAGGTCGAGCGGAAAACATATATCACTCTTCCGGTCTCCCCTTCCTTGAACCATAGTTCCATGCTCTTGTGTGTGTACTGTCTGCTGTTTCCATAGCCCTGCTGTGTTCGATTGATGTTGCGAGTAGCCGTTGCGAATTGACCGAGGAAGTTGTAAAGGCCCTGGTGGCCAGGACGTTAGGGACATGGGGAAAATAAGGACGAAAGTGATGGTAAAAGGGAAGAATCGTCTGACTGGTGCGGTGAGGACCGATCTGCTCAGGTACCAGGCTGCGGCCAATTACGTGCCACGTGAGATGTGTCTAAGGGGCGTCGTTGCTTCTGTACAGCAAACCCGAAAGAGAATAGCCCTTCTGGGAATGGAGTTCAATCAGGCCAAGCAGAGTACCGAGGCGGAAACAGAGAAGTCGTGTTGAGACGTTTGATTAGGAGCTCTGTCTTTTG
>NW_019741981.1:715108-717773 GCF_002891405.2 Cryptotermes secundus | reverse complement strand
TGGGGGGGGGGGGGGGGGGGGGTAGGTTAAGGTACAGTTGTCCCTGTGCATAACTAAGCACTACGCCATGAACGCGTGTGGGGGAATGGATGAATAGATCCACATTTTTTTGACGTTGGTACTAGTTGGAGTTGAGTGGTCGGCTTCACGCCTCGGCCACTTTACCGACGGTGAAAGAGCCCCCATTACCCATTGAATAGGAGGTTTGGTGGACCCCAGGGCTACCTGGACCCGAACTCCGATCTCTCAGTCGTCCAGCCCGTAGCCATTTGCTATACCGACTACGGTATCCCGGCTCCATTTTTTTTGGGGGGGGGAGGAGGGTCGTTGTGGAATTGTATAAAATGAAACGCTAATTTAAACAGATGTTGCGTTGGAGGATCTATAAAGAACACCTCTATCCGTTTGGGTTTAAAGAAGTGACTTCATTCTCCATTTTATCCAGGAGTGTCAACCGTCCAGTTGTAATCATTGTGCTTCCATGTAAAATTTTAGTTTCACATATCGTTTTCTAGAGCTGTCTTATCAGGTAAATTATTTGACACTTGTGAAACATTTAGTATCCATTGCACGAATTTAAGTAACATTTTGCTGTGCTTAGTCGAAGTTCCACTTCATTATGAAAATGAGTGAACTCTCGTCCACTTTCTGAATCGTGGAATATACCACTTATTTTTACAAGAGACATTCTGAGCCGCCGCACTTTCACACGAATTAATGAATATCATATTCATGAAATGCGTTTCTTTTGTAGTTTTGTCTTTGCCTTCTGGTGATGGCCAGTAGCGGCCGAAACATATAAAGGCTTTTTAAATATTAAATCGTCGCACTTGATGGGCCTTGCTACTTATTAACTCGAATCTTCCACTGTATAAATATCTACACCGATATTGATCAAGTTATCATCCTCGCGTCTTGCGGAATGATTCACCATCGTGTTCGAGTTACTCGTGTATTTTTGCCGTGGGTAAGCTACTTGTACACCAGAGTCGGACGAATTTAAGTTTGGTCCATAATGGTCAAATAGTATCCGTACAATGCCTTAAACGATGTACTGAGAAACGGTTTATTATACAAATAATCAGTATATAACGTAAAATATGTGTGATATGAAGACTGATAACGTATATTTAAACCATTTTTCGATGCTGTGTGCTTTTGACGAAACACGAGAACACACTGTGTTACCTGTAGAATGGTTGTCTTTACATCAGTAGCTTTGTCTTTGCAGTAAGTGGACCCCAAGTTCAGTTAGGTGTACAAAATGGTAAAGGTCGCTTTTTAAAGTATGTGTACTCCATATCCTTTTATCTGTTGGGGTGCCAGTTGATGTGGAATTCCGTATCGACATCGAATTGCACCTGAACATGTTCTGGTCTTGAACATTATAAGCATATACAGGGTTACTTATGACTCTGTGATAATCGTCGTACTTAAATGTAAATTAAAGTGGCAAGTTCTGCTTATAAATAAGGTTTTAAATTACTTTACGCGTTAGAACTTAGTCTTGAACTTGCTTGTTGCTTTTATTCGAGTTACACAACGTTACGGTCATCCATATATTGCTTTCTCCCCAGCGGGCAGAAGATGAGTGTGCCCAAATTTTCTGCAGTGGACAATCGTATTGCTTTTAGTTGTTTTGAACAATCAATATCAAATTTATATCACCAGGGAATGATGTGATATATTAGTATCCAGTGTTATGTCATGCACTACTACGTGTGTATATAGATGCCAACTGGCTTGCGTCGTGAAATAATCGGAGAGGTGCGAAACGCTTGTCAGTGAATTGCCTGCGTAGTGCAGCACTGCAGCTCACCCTGAGACTTTGTCAACAGAACCGTAACTCTCGTGTAGGAAGATTAATGCGAGCGATAAGACGTGGCCATAAAGCACAGTAATGCTGGCAAGACGCGGCGAAACTCCGTCATAACAATAAATAGGTAGACTTTTTGAATGACAGTATTATAATTCCTACCCCATTTTTACTGCACTAATAATGGCACTTACTTTTGTTTCCAGACAGTTTTAAGGGAGAAAAAAGGAACAAGAGAATGTAACATACATCTGACGTAAATAAAATTATGAATTCTGGCACCATTAAAAGGCTTAAATATACCATAACGAATTTCACACGGTAAATGGAAGAATTTAAGGAAGAAAAGGTGATACATTTTGAAACTGACTTTTTGTATCCCTCTCTCGTTCTAGCAGTTAATGCATTCGGCTCTACGTCCATGCACACCAGAAAACATAACGAATTTTATACAACTGAAATGAATAATTGAACGAATATGGCAGTCGCATCTTTTCAAGGCATCTTGCATAGTGGCGTCTGCTCTCAATGCTAATTAGTTAGTTATTTAGAGAGGGTGGGTTTCCTCATGCACCGCGACCAGTTTGATATATTGTGCTTCCCTCTATGATATTCTACCAGTCTCTTTACCCTACCGATAAATGGTGCGTATCATCAGTCCCGCCGAGCAAGCGAGTTCGGCCACTTGCTTAGCGGTGTCTATAAAGCTTCCCCCATCTATCGGAGGCCTTAGAGGCTATTGTTGGGCGGGAAACGTCCTGGAATTTGGCTCAGTGATCCCCTTTGGGGATATGAGGTTCTTTTACGTGCCGTAAAGTTACGACACGGGACACAGCTTAAAATCCCTCC
>NW_019741981.1:711494-714687 GCF_002891405.2 Cryptotermes secundus | reverse complement strand
CAAAGCGAAATCACAGGGGCTGATGATGGGCAAAGATAACCATGTTATTGTTAGTCACAAACTTTGGTTTTCAGGGGAATGTGGGCAGGCGCATTGTCATGATGGAGGAGGAATGCGGGACATGTTCAAATTTTCGGTTAAGATCTCCTGGCAAACTCCATAAGTGATCACTGTGATGTCTGCGAGCTCATGAATTGTTAGGCGACCGTCTTCATGGATGAGTTCTAGATTTTTTTCAATATTTTCTGTCGTTTTGCAAGTGCTCGGTATCCTTGAACGTTCGTTATCTTCAATTGACACTCGACGTGCCTTGAAACGTGAATGCCGTTCAAAAACCGCTGTCCAACCTAAAAATGTTCTCCAAAAGCCTCCCGAAGCATTTCAAGGGTTTCGGTAGCGGATTTACCGAGCTTCACGCAATACTCGATGCATACACGTTGCTCGATTTTTGTAACTCATCGCAAACGAAACGAAACACGAATTCGAAAAAGCACTCTTGTAAAAACAGTGCGTGTTCAGAGCGCGGTGTTACCTGGCAGGTTCGTGCAATAGGCTTTAGGAAGTGTGAGCTTGCCTTCCCTCGCATCTTTCACCGGGCTAGTTACAACAGTAATAGTCTGGGAACTTCCCGATACCACCTCGTATTGCGCGCGTGCCGCGGAAACGTTCGAAGTACTGTAGTCTGCTGTGCTGTTCCTTTTACCGGGATTGGAAGTTAGCGTTGCACACTCGGGTCCCCAAAACGCGAGCATATATTTTCTACGCATTTGTGAAATACCGGGTTTCTTTTTGTTAATCCGACTTCTCTCAAGATACATACGTGTTAATACCGCCTTCAGCAAGTCTCTTCTGAATATGCAACAATTTGTCTGTTTTGCATTACTTCTGTAAATTTCCAGTATTCGTAGGCTTATATGAAGTACGTATATGATAAATTACTATACACTGAACGCCTGCTGTCTTATTATCCACCAATTAGACGAACGATAGGTAAGATTTGAACAGATTTTACCACATTTCAGACGTCTTTAACTTTAGACCGTAGAACTCTGAGGGTGATGTTTTCTTCGCTGTTGACGTGTTTGGTTACCAAATACAGATGTTACCGGCTGAAGGTAAGGGTTTGGAGTATAATGGGTCCGGATATGCAGCGGGATTTCGAAAAGTTGACCGGAAGACATTAAAGGAATTGGCTGAAATACGTGTAGTTTGACCCTCTGTTCATTTGTACGTGCACAAATATACCTGGTTTATTGATACGTCGTTAATGAACACGTCAGGAAATTACATTCTACAGCTAATTCTTGAAAACACTTCTTGATTTGATGTTTCAAACGATTTATAGAGAAAGTATTTCGCATGTTTCGTGTGCAGTTTTGTATATCAGAAATTTATTGCCTGGTTGCATTTGCCCCCACCCCCACCCCTAGAACTCGTCAGTTTGGCGCCTGGTGTATCATAGGCTTCGAATATGAATGCATGATTGCAGTTTGGATTGGCCTGGTCTGTTATGCGGCGGCTCCCCTTTCGACCTTACCCTGGAATTGAGGATTTGATGCGTGAAACTTTCCGTAGTGGGAAACGACACGATGTGGTCATGGTGTCCAGAACAGTCCTGTGCGCACTTGAAGCACTTCCTGGTCGCTTTACCCTGTAATTTGTTTAAAGCTATGGACTGGTGGATTGCTACCATTCCACTTTTCAACGCTTCACATGTCGGTCTAACACTAATGAGGAGCTTTACGATTTGGACGTGCGCAGTAACCCGAGAAATGATGTGGTTCGTAATGGAAATGGCATACGTTATTTGGTGCAGACGTAAGTAAGTTTGACGAGTGATGTTAAGTCCAACTGCTTAAGTGTATTCTGCACTGAAGCCCTTTAAAATGTATGGGTTTTAGCGTTAGCGAACAAATAATATTTAAATACTCGCGTTGCAGTTATGTGGGGCAGAAATGATTAACGTACTGTGAATTCATAAGGAAATTTGCTATGGACATCTCTGTAAGTGGGCTGATGTCCAGAATCCAATTAAATTATAGCAGGAAATCAGTACTGATCATATGTTCTTTAAGGTGATATTTCGAAGTGGCTTCGAATGATTCTGGCACTTGTCGGATTCTTACTTTTCATTACCACTTGAGCTCCTGTATGTGACCCCGTTCATTCGGTTTAATATCATAGTAACGTTTGCAGGGACCCTTTGAAAATCAGCAGGGAATAATTTCTTTCATACCTGCATCCTTTATCACTTTCTTCCTGTCCTTCATGCTTTTCTTACATTTCTCCGGTAAAACAGGGAATTGAGTTAGCCCTATATTTTAATACTTACGTTTCCACACCTATCAGCTGTGCAGATGCGGTGTAAACTGTTACTCTTGGAAAGGCATGCCATTCATAGATCATTAAACCGTTTCATTTGTACATATGTGTCTCTTTTTATGACAAAATTATAAATGTCTTAATTGGCGTGAAACTGCTTGGGCGAAATATGAATTCGGAGAGTCATTCCGCTGCGAACACGAACCGATGCCCTCAGTTTAACATCGAAGTTCGATTCGCAGATTTGGAGATGAGCATGCGAACGGACAGACACGACCTCACTATTTGGCGTTCTTTTTTGAAGGAGTGTGCGAGACAGAGTGGCGTTATCGGCTCCGATATTTGAGGCAAAGCTTAACGAGTTCGTACCTTAAAGTTTGCAGTTAACTGAGGTCTCGTGAATTCTACCTTTTTGCCCTTTCACCTGTCAAGTTGTGAGCCCTTTGATCTGTCAAGTTGTCTGGACTTCAAACAGACGAAAAGAATTTCTTCTCTTGTTTTCATGCTACGTTCTCTCGCCTTAGGTGTCAGTGTTTTGTAATGTTGGTTGCTACTGCTTTTGTTGCCGGCTAAGAACTTTGTCTCCACATTTCGATTATTGTACTGTGAAACATAACTAATTCGGAATTCGCTATATTTCGGACAGCTGTTTTTTTTTTTTTTTGGTCATCACATTGCCACTACCTAAAATGTTCTCGAGACTGATGAGACATTTTGTAGGAAGTAAATTTAATTTATGACACGCAGTTTCTGTTATAAAATGTATTACTTGAAAGGGCACTTGGTCTCCTTTATAACTTCCCTGGATATAATTTTGGTAGCCGTTCTATAATTCGGACTTTCACTAATTTGGACAAGGGTTTGCTCCCAG
>NW_019741981.1:700352-711474 GCF_002891405.2 Cryptotermes secundus | reverse complement strand
TGCTGAATTAAGCGCGTGATCAGTTTTGCCTTTGAAACTACTCAAGGACGTTTCGACAGGGACGGCAGCTGTACCTGATTCGGATATTGAATTTCGATTCCTACGTTCTTAAGGGGATGATATTGTTGGAGGTCATAAACGTGGATTCTGCGTAGTAGATAAACTGCTGAACTCCAGTCTCCATCTGTTATCGGAGAAGGGAAATGCTGGGAATACAGTGAACAGTATGTTTTTGTTTATAGGCTTCAAGAAAGCTTGGTGATTCACTGAGTTAGACATGCCCACGAAACTAGTTTGGCACGTTACCAGCGTTTTCTGTTTCGAATCGATTCGACCAAGGATGTGTTTAATTGCCATTGTTGTAAAATAAAGGCAGGTTCCACTGTTGCGAATATTCATGTCGCTGTGGAAGCTCCTAAAATGTAATTTTATAATGGGGTAGTTATTTTCCATGCGCGCAATACTACTATTTGGGATTATCTTACCAAACAACCAGAACTGACTAAAATCGTTATGTTATTTCCTGAAACAAAACATATGAACAGAAATTCATTATGCTGTAGCGTAGTTCTAAGGCACTATGCTGCAAGCCAGACGGTCGCGGGATCGACTCCCGATGAGGTCATTGGATTTTTTTTCAGTTAACCTAATCCTTCCGCCCGCACTATGGCCCTGGGGTCGACATAGGTTCTAAGAGAAGTGAGTACCAGGAATATTCTTGGGGGTAAAGGGCGGCCGGCGCGTAGGGCCGACAACCTTACCGCCATCTATGAGTCAATTGTCTAGAAAATGTGGGAACCTCAACATTTCTCAACCCTACTGGCCTGCACGGCTGCTTACAGGGATAGCTTTACTTTTACTTTACTTTTTACTGTAGAAATTCCACAAATATAATGTTTTAAGAGAACAGTCAGTGAAAGCAGTTTGGAAACTGTGTGGTAGATGTAACAGTCTTGCAGTATGCAGTGGCAAATGTTGTCAGTTCAGTCTTCATTTTCAATTACTTAAGCTTGTTATTGTGCTTTTTGTAGCGCAATCGTTTTGTAGAACGTTTCCTCTTATCAGCTGCGGTTAATGGGACCTAAACCACAACATTTTTCATAAACAGAACTCAAAGCAGAGCAGAGCGTAAGGTGAGCTGGGCAACGTTGCGCGCAGATATATTTGTTTTTCTTTTCCACATCATCGATTTTATTCCGAAGGAATTTCACATGAGTGAGTTCGCTTTTGGGTGACAAACCAGACCGAGGATAATGCGCGTTATTATAAAAGTTCCTGTGAACTTTCGTAATGCGAATCTTCGCAAAGGGAGTACTGACTAATTCTATGGAGCTGCCCCCTTCTTGAGATGCCGCCAATCGCTCAGCTACTGAAGAATTTACCAAAATTTTATGGAACCTGAAGGTTCATTACCATATTAGTGAGAGCCGTCCACTGGTCCCTAAGTTGAACCAGTCCATACCACTCCATATCTAAGACCCATTTTAATATTATCCTTACACCTTCATCTAGGCCTTTCTGATGGTCTGCTTTCTGGTTTTGCCACCAATATCCTATATGCATTCCTCATCCGTATGTAAGTTACATGCCCCGCCGATCTCATCTTCCTTGACTAGCTAATTTTAATTGTACTAGGCGAAGAGCACAAATTATGAAACTCCTCATTATGTAGTTTTATCCAGCCTCCTGTGACTTCATCTCTCTTCGGTTCAAATATTCTCGTCAGCGCTCAGTTCTCAAACGCCCTCAGTCTGTGTTGCTTCCTTAATGTCAGAGACCTTACAAATCTACGTGAAAAATTACACTTCTGTATATTCTGATTTTTAAGTTATTAGGAAAGCGAGGACTGTGTAGTCGAATTCTTTGAGCAGGATTCTGTAGTTGAAAGGTGTATGACAAATGAGCTGAGGCTAATTGGCGCGAAGGCGCGAAGGACAGCAATAATTTTCTCACTTCACTTAGTACTATTAGTGTGATGAAGTAGGGATTGTGAAACTTGCAGGACATAGAGCATGCATATACGAGAAAACACTGGGCCAATACTATGTTTTAGGCGGAAACCCCAGCGGGAAGAGATGATGTGGGGAGAGTAGATGTAGATTGGTTGATGGCATTGAAATGAGAACGTGAATTGAATTCAGCTTGCTCAGGATTGAATCACAAGGTCGGCCTTTTGTGAACAGGTAATGGACCTTCATGTCTCATGAAAATAGATTTCTTTCGGGGGCTAAGTATCAGCTATGCAGGACAGTCTTCTCCTTGGTGTCAGTCAGTCAGTCAGTCAGTCAGTCAGTCAGTCAGTCAGTCAGTAAGTAAGTAAGGTGGTTGTGAAGATTGTTTTACTGTGCGTGTCGTTTCAACCCAGCAGTGACACAGAACATCGTAACAGGAAGTATTTTAGAGCTACTATTTTAACCAGCTTTGTGTGCCAGGAAGCGTACTTTGTATTCAAGCTGAATGCTAGTGTGGGTTAGGTTTGGTTTCCATGCCAGATAAAGTGAATGACGGGAAGCGAGGTGTAAAAAATAAATGAAGTTTTCATTGCGTTTTCAAATAGATGACGGTAAGGGTGCAGGTGATAGGGCATCTTGGATGGGAAGAACCGGGTGTTCGCAATGAATCTTACTACCTGACTATATTGTGAATATCAGTCGCGTGTTTGACACTAGCCATCAGAACTTACACACTTGTTTGGACTTGAAGGGTGCCATGCTGAACAAACGGACATGCGACAGAAATTTACTAGGCGGTTCGTTAATGTGGATTGATTTGTTTGGTGTACGAAGTATCGCCGTTTCTAGCTTGTATTCAGTCTGAGTGATTAGTTAGTAGCCGCCTCAGAGACTTGTTTGGAATAAGAATTAGTCATTTTGTTCTGGAGATGATCCCGAGGCGGGTCTGTGCGACATCCCTAGAAAGAAAATCTTGTTTCAGCCGATATTGCAACGATGCGTGCTGTCGGTTGTAATAAATCAGATGAAAGCTGCCAGAAGCGGAAATCAACGCAATTTACATGCGTTTGTATAGACGGTCGCTTATGAAAATCTTTCAAAGTCTCAGTATGCCTGACGATAGTGTGCAGTGTACATGTCGGTTATTTGAGGCGCAAAACGATTGACAGACCGTGATAGTAACTGTGTTCACTGGTACTTACTCATGGAGCTGAGTCCTTTCTGAGGAGCCCCAAATTCTGCTGCTTCTCAAGAATTTCCCAGCATTTTATGGAACCTGAAGGTTCATTACCGTGTTCACAAGAGATCTCCACTGGTCCCTATCCTGAGCCAGATCAGTCCAATCGATACCATCCCATCCTGTCTCTAAGATACATTTTAATGTTGTCCACCCTCCTATGCCTTGATCTTCCCAATGGTGTCTTTCCTTCTGGCTTTCCCACCAATATCCTATATGCATCCCTTTTCTCCCCCATTCTTGCTACGTGCCCTGCCCACCTCATCATCCTTGACTTAATCATTGTAATTATACTTGGAGAAGAGTACAAGTTATGAAGGTCCTCATTATGCAGTTTTCGTGTTTACTGGTAGGCCTGTATTTTATTGCGTGATTTGAACTTCTACAGCTGTCTCGCCTGTTCCAGTTGAGACCTTGTTTCTGAAAATATGAATGTTGTAGACGATAGGACTGCCTCGAAAGGGGATCGGCCCATCGTTTAACCTCTCACCGCACACGCATAGTGTGTTAGTGGGGAAGGGGGCTTGACCATGCCGCATGTGGTAGTCAATCCCACGTTCTTAGCCAGACAGTGCGCGCCATGGACTGCGCGGTCATGTGATTAGTAATAACACTCGCAGCTAAGAAGGGAACACATCATAAGACACGGTTTACACAGAATATAAGAAAAACGACCCCATAGTGGAAGAACCACACGCAGGTTTAAATTAAGACACATAAGATGAATAATCTTAACAAGTTTTAGTGTGTGTAAATTTATTATAGTTGACAAATACGCACTTCTTAAATACTTTTTAAATAATTTTATAAAGGCAAGCAATGAAATAGATTAGCGTAATTAGGGTACCTGATGATGGCCCCATGTTGTCGAAACATGTCGTGAAGTAACAGGTGAAATTGTATGCACTACAAGACGGCAACTGTATACATATCATGGATAGTAATAAGAAGCTTACATTATCCACACAAAACGAAATTCACTAAGAAGACAACAGACCGTTCTGTCCGTAAGTGGTCTTGTATATGGTTGGTCTCTAAAGAGGGGGTGGATGGGTTAGAATGTAGGTAAACACCGTAAGTATGCATTACGTAATAACTGCACTGTGCGAATTTGTTACCCTTAATATTACTTTACATGAACAGCAGGAAGTAGGTAACTTCAGGCAAGTGTTAACGTTAAAATAAAAACATATATACTGCGTACATTATACTGCATGCCTGTTCGCTTTAAAAACGGATCGAGTGTAATCCGAGTTAGTTTTAAATTTGTTTTAGCACCTATGTTCTCAACTTTATCCATCAACTCGTTAAATAACGGCGGTTATTCAGGTATGTAGCCCGAGATGCTCTTCGCGCACTGGCGAGGCCAGAGGCCTGGGACGGAATTCGCTTTGTTTGGGTTGGTTTGGGTGGGGGGGGGGTGAAGACCACACATGATTATCAGGGATAGGGGTGGTCTCTGGGTAAAGGGGTTGCAGTGTACTAAATTGGCCTATAACGTCCCATGCCACACAAATATGGTCTTTTGAAGCGGTGATTTTTGAGTAGGGGCTGTCACTGTAAAATGTTGAAAAACACAAGTTTGTCCAGCAAGGAAGTAGGCATTATATGAGTTCTTCCCGATCTTATGGTTGCTCGTTGGTGCGGCCAGGACAGGCATATACACTCTGCCCGTAAGTTTCAGTCCTGGCCAAGTCATAGCACAGGCGGTTATTCGCCGGCATCCTACCGTAGCGGCCCGGGTTCGAGCCCGGTTCTGGTCATGTGAGATTTGTGGCAAAGTGGCACTGGGGCAGGTTTTCTCCGAGTACTTCGGTTTCCCCTGCCAATTCTCATTCCACCGATTACTCACAATCGCTTTCATTATCATCTAGGGCTTGTACAATAGGCCAAATAGTGGCTGACGAACCAAGTAGATTCAGTCTCACCCCTCCCCAAGAAAAACACACACACACACACACACAAACTAAGTTTCAGTCAGGGCAGTCTTTAGTTTGAGACCCATTGGGACGTTGGGTAGTGTATGCATTTCGTAAACATCCTTCAGTTATGAAGCGAAGGCGAAGGCGAATGCGGAGTAGATCCTTTATTTTTCGTGATCCCGTTTTTCTTGAGGGGTTTTGTTGGAGGAAGGAGATTCTTGTTTGATAGAGATTAAAGGTGAAGACGAAGGCGGTTGTCGCCCGAGGAATTATCGACTGAACGTCACGTTTATTGGGTCTATTTTGAGACAGGCCGCCTCTTAAATAGGCTTCACGTAGCACGGTCCTGCAGATGAGGTAAGCTTGCCGCTCATCGCGCTTGAATGGAAGGGATACAGGATTCAGTAGTTAGCATATTCATGCCTGATTACTGGGTTTGAACCCGGCACAGCTGCAGAGGCCGCATTAGATAGTTATCGTTTTGCACTCAGCCTCCAGAGACACACATAATGTATAGAAACTGTCGCCGAATTTTTCTTGAAATCCAATGTAAGTCTACTTTCTTGAAATGTAATTGTTTCGAAATGAAATAGGTGCATTTGTATTTAACTCTCCCAGAGGACAGTTGCGTGTAGCAGCACCTCGCTCTCATCGATCATGACTTTATAAGGGTTTAAACTAGACTGGCTTACGGTAATCATCAAAACCGTAACACTACATACGATTGAATGTGTTTTTCGCGTGTGGTTAACCCATCAAGTGGTGCACATGTGGGAATTATTAGTGGAAATCTTGGAAGTATGTCATTCTCGATTTTGTTTCATTCATTTATGTAAGATGGTTTAGAAAGAATAACACTTCGAAACACGGAACATAATTTGTGGCCACTATGTATATTAATGTGTTTCTTGTCTCATGGTTTAGGCGAAAATTAATGCCATTATGTGTCGTATCTATATTTTCTTGCGCGTGCGTGCACACCGAACTTATTGACGTAACGGTAAGGCTCTTGACTTGTATTCGGGAAGTACCTAGTTCGGATCTCAGTGGGATATTTGATATCCTGACTGACGGGTTTTCGCTATTTTATTCATCTACTCCAGATATGCCGAGATAGCGCTTCGATTTGGCCACGACCACTTCTAAATACTTCCCAAATCATCTTTCGACGCCTCGTAAAAGTATCATTAAAATAACGCCAGACGAATTATAAATTTTATGTGTTGTAATCGCTTGAAATGGCAACAGGACATTCACCCACTTTAGAATTAGGTAAGTCGTGTGGAATGTGACGCCGTGTAGGTTGATAGATCAGCACCAACATTTCGAAGAGATCTGCAGGTTCCATTGATATTAACACGGCGCCACAGCTCAGAAGACTTTAACCCGATACCGCCCGCCATGATGACACACCTCATTTAACAGTTTCTGACTATTGGGCCTTTTTTAGTGTTGACTGGCGTTGGAGTTCATTCCTATAAGTGTCATTGTTTGGTTAAGGGGGTGGGGTGTGTGTGCAGTAAACGTCAGGCGAGGCGCCTGGCTGTCACACACATTTATATTATACCCCAAAATACTGTTAAATTTCTGCATATGGTCCACAATATCAATAGTTATGAATTATAATGAACCATGTTAATATATCGACATAACACAGGAACCCTCTCAATACGTTTTTGGCCAAGAATAATATTTTTATGGTTAATCATCACATTTTCGCCATATTGTAGGTGTAAAATATGACAAATATCTGCATTAATGTATTCGCACGTCGTTGGGATCCTTGTCACATTTTTTCGCTGTTATTTCAGCAGCTGAGCCCAAATTGTGGGATCCATTGCAGTTGAGTATCGTTTGGTGAGCGGTGAAAGTGTGCGCAGTTTATACTTCGTTTTATGGAATTACGCCTCAGGATGTCCTTAAGACTTTTCTGAACCAAATATTCAGAAGTTCCGAAGTTACAAAATTCATTATTTGACTTTAAGTTTAGCCGTTCTTCGTCCTTCTTTTCCGTAGGTAAATGTAGAAAAGTATAATATGCCGCAAGAAGTTTGCTTTCATAAAATGGGCCCGTGTAAATCAGAACCCTTCCATTCAGAGCGAGAAACTTGCGATGGGCCAGGCTCGTATGTGCGTTGTTTTTTCAAGTGGATTGTAGTGCAAGTGATTTTAACAGTTAATCTTGAGAAGTGAAAACATAAAATGGATGAAGGAGAAAAGAGGGTTAAAGAGAAAAGATAACACACGAAAAGTGGGGGCGTGGGGGCGACAGGATTAGGGAAGTTAGTTTTCTTTGTAGATTATGTAGAAGGCCGTGCGACGTGTGAATCGATGTCAGACCTTCAGGCGAGGTTAATCCGTCAGAGCTGAGTTAGTTTCGCTTGGATTATGTGTCACGTGGCTGGGTAGAAGTGGAGGTGTGCCATTTGAAAACATCGAAGTGTCGTGCGGTTTTGTCTCCGATATCAAGTTGAGGCTTAACACGACCGAGGCGCAGCGGTAATTTGTGGCTCCACAGTAAATTGGTGGTTTGCTCGCTAAGAGATCGTGATAACTTGAATGCAATGTCGTCGGAAAGCAGTTCCCAATTTTCGGGTTGCCATTGCGATGCTTTGGGCGCCTTTTAGCATACTGTTCCTTATTTTCGAAAAAGTTTCATAAAGATTGGTTCAGCCATTCAAACCTTAATGGGAGCGGAGGAATGCACATAGTTTTATTATTTCAAAATAAGCAACATAGACTTATGCAGACACCGTGCTGTGTGTCAGGGTGCCCTTCCCCAACTTCTGAATGGCTGATCCAGTTTTTATGAAACTTATGGCATCTGAGCCCATCTTAGCGGCATTCTCTGTAAACCCCTCCCAACAGTATGTATATGTATGTGTGTGTTGCTAGGCAATGGCTCGGAAAAACCGCTACCGCTTCATCAAATTTACGCGCAACAACAGAAGAATTGTTGGACGCTTCGTTTCCTGTGCAGTGTATGTCAAAAGGAAACGCGATTGGTTTTTCCGAGAATTTCTTAAAACGTACATTGTATCATATTTTCATGTTACTCATGAGCATATGCTAATGTTTTATGTTTAGGGAGTGTGTTTTCACGAGTGTGTACAGTTCCCGCGGTACCCCTGACTCCCTGTTTCGCATAAGATCTTTGTTGTGTCAGTCACGGTTTTTATTATAATAAGGAACGGAAGTCCCAGCTGCTCTATCTGATTGCAGTCTCTATGTATTAATGTATGGTATTGTCTGCTGTAGCATCTCTTGACAATTTAAGTTTTGAAAACTACTGCGCGTGAAAATGTCTTTCTGCGCTTAAAGTCAGCGAGGAAAAGGTTAAGAATATTTCTGGAATTAGAGGCTTAGCACTTTGTTGTATTCGGATGACAGCATAATGCCAGTTCTTAGGAGAATGAGTTGTGCCGTTATTTTATTTGAAGTTTGTACACAGTTCTTGTGTTAAGGTTTGGTAAGCCTGCTCTTTGAAAGACACCGACTTGTGTGTATGCAGAATCAAGGCATCAGCTGTGAAACAGGGATGCCATCTATTGTTAGGGCGCCGAACAAAGCATGGCGCTGCTTCAGTTTCCATTATATAATGTGTTGTATGTTTAAGTACACGTTGGGGTGCTCAGAAAGAACGTTTGCTGTGAGATGTCACAACGCCTGAATATTAATTTATACTTGAATCCCGGGTTTCGTGTTTGGAGACTTTACGGTACAGGCGAGGCATCTACGTATTTTCATATGTGTGGATGGAGGGAGACAACGCAAACAAAGAGGGAACTAGGCCCATAGAAAATAAGGAATAGCAGAAGGATAGACCGGAATGGAATTCCTGCGTCACAATCTCAACATAACGCCACTGGCACTGAGCATGATGATGCTGATGATAATAGTGACTACGATGATATCAGCATCTTGGAGACACTTCGAATGGCATTTGGGGGGTTCCGCATTGAATCCTGGCTGTGAACCATAAACCTTGACTTAAATCTCACCTGGTTTTCCTCAAGTCTGTATACGTTACCATACTCAATGTACACTACGACTGCATCCACATCCATACCGACGTTTTGTTATCTATTCTGGCATGCCATTTGAGGATGCATAACTTTAGAGACTAGTGTAAAATTATCGAATAACCGGTTTCGGGTTTCGACATAGGGACTTCAGTGTGCGAGTCAGAAGTGTGAAAATACATATCTAAAATAACGCGCGAAGAAATTTGCCCTGCAACACCGAAGAATGAACCAGTGCAGGTAATTATGTATCTACAATAGCTCTTAACAAGTGTAGAGTGCATTGTAGACTCACAGTTGGGTCGGCCGCCAGCACAGACAAGGGGTGGTCTTCCGTTTTGGATTATTAGACTTGGATGTTACAACCTTTCTTCTTTACGCAAAGTCAGAAAGGCCCTAGAACTTGGACGGTTTCTAAATGTAAGAGGAAGCTGCACTTATAGGACGCTTTGGGGACGAGATTACTTGTAGGAGGGATAATTTTAAAACGGATCAAAGAAATGTAGCCTTCAAGGGACAGAGTTTAACTGGTTTTGTATGAGGTTCTCCGTCGGGCTTAATTTTTTTAATTCGTTTAGTGGGGGGTGGAGTCCAGCTGGGTCCACTCGGCACGGCTGCCACTGATTGGCCAATTGTAGCGTGCCCCGGGTGATTATGATGATGGAGAATTTGGTGGAATGAAGATTGGCAGGGGAAACCGAAGTACTCGGAGAAAACCCGCCTCAGCGCCACTTTGTCCACCACAAATCCCACTTGACCAGACCCGGGATCGAAGCCGGGCCGCCGCGGTGGAAAGCCGGCGGCTAACCTCTTGAGCTATGGCGCGGCCTCCGTCGGGCTTCATGAAAACGGTATTGGATTGTGGAAGGTCCATAAAGCAAGGGGTTTCTACACCAGCTGAGCAACTAGAATCGTTCCAAACGAGACTGCATGACGGAGTTAGTTGTTGCTTCTCTCCGCTTTCCCGTCACAAGTTATAATTGTGAATATCGTTGGTAGCAACTGCAAAATACGACTACACGTGTAGGAATTCGAATTTGTGTCTTCAGTGGAGAACGGCTATACAGTACGATTAGCACCGGGAAAAGTGAAGTCGTGCCGTCTGCGGAGCAAGCAAACTCGAGTGGCGTCTCCTACAGCGTCCTTTTCCTGGGAAAACGGATTGCAGATTTATCTCGGTATGCCTAATCTTTGCGTCCGATCAATAACATATAGTGACGTTTCGCGCTCAAGAGGATCCATACGCAATGAGGGCTAAATATTGTAACACTTCTCAAGCCAGACGGTTTGCGGGCATGCTGCGGTATATTTCATTGAATCATCGCGACTTAACTGGATTCGTTTCACACCTTCATAACGGTTTTATCTAAGTTATTCTCGTATAGTAGAGTGGTCAGCGTTCCTTGCTACAGATTCAGAGGTCCCAGCGCTACAGAGTTTTCTGAGAAGTAGTGGGGTCTTGAACTCGGTCCACTCAGCCTCGTGAGGATTATTGAGGAGCTATTTCAAGAAAATTGCGTTTCCGCTCTAGAAAACCGAAATTAACGACCGTGGGGATTCGTTGCGTCGACCACGGGACACCCCCTATTCGCTAAAGTTGGCATTAACTTCACCGGCAAGCGGCGGTCGCTCGGTCGGTATAGTTCGCTTGCGGACTGAGGCCATGTAGTTTTTTATGATTGTATTTTAGTGTTATCTTTCATCCACGCTCATATCTCCGAACATGTGTTTTTACTAGGGCGTTAAGCTGAATTTTGTACGTTAATTGTTTATATCCCACATATGGCATCTTTACTGATTGCGGCCACGTTGGTATCGAGCACGGCTGATAACACTGAGGAGGGTCAGTCCCCCGTTCCTGGCAGTCTTACGGAGCGAGTGTAGTGTTCATTGTTTCCTAAGTTAGTTGACTGAAGGCCGCGCCATAGCTCAAGCGGACAGTCGCTGGCTTCCCACGGCGGCGGTCCGGGTTGGATCCCGGATCCGGTC
>NW_019741981.1:694536-700333 GCF_002891405.2 Cryptotermes secundus | reverse complement strand
AGCATTTGTGGTGAACAAAGTTGCGCTGGGACAGGTTTTTTCCAAGTACTTCGGTTTCCCCTGCCAATCTTCATTCCACCAATTGCTCCACAATCACCCTCACCTATCATCTGGAGCTGGTACGATAGGCCAGAAGTGGCCTCAGTACAAAGGACTTAGTCCCACCCCACTAGCAATAAATAATATAGTTAATTAGAAAGTCAGTTCTCGGTGAAAACCTGTCGCAATGCCGGTCGTTCTCTGCTTTTGCATTGATGAGTTGAGCACTTCTGCCAAATATGTCATGTTCACCGCCCTCGGAATACGGACCTTTCATAATATTTAGGCATGGTAGTTATTAGTTAATTTAGAGAGGGTGGGTTTCCCCATGCACCGCGACCAGTTTGATCTATTGTGCTTCCCTCTATGATATTCTACCAGTCTCTTTACCCTACCGATAAATGGTGCGTACCATCAGTCCCGCCGAGCAAGCGAGTTCGGCCACTTGCTTAGCGGTGTCTAAATGCTTCACCCATCTATCAGAGGCCTTAGAGACTATTGTTGGGCGGGAAACGTCCTGGAATTTGGCTCAGTGATCCCCTTTGGGGATATGAGGTTCTTTTACGTGCCGTAAAGTTACGACACGGGACACACAGCTTAAAGTCCCTCCCGGAGGACTTGTTCCCTTAAAAATTCGACGACCTCCGCCGGGTGTTTGAACCCGCGTACTACGAGTCATGAGGTGGGAACGTTACCTCTAGACTACGGAGGCCGCTTTAGGCATGGTAACTGCTGTGCCATAACGTTCTTCGGTTGGCAGTGGGGCTTCGTCTCTACAGGATATATATATATATATATACACGTTTTTAACCAATCGGATTATGGCTATATAATTTTCCAATTTATTATGAGCTGTGTACTTGGTACATTATCAGGGGCGAGACGTGCAAGACGCACGGGAGAGACGAGAAATACGTACAAAATTTTGGTCGGAAGACCTGGAGAACTTTTTTAGTAGACCTAGTCATAGGTGATTTAAAATGGCTCCAACAGAAACGAGGTGGGTGATTTAGATTAGATTGATCTAGCTCAGAATTTGGACCGTTGGTGGCTTCTTGCGAATACGGTAATGGGCCTTCAGCTTCCTTGAAAGGCCGGGGATTTCTTTCAGTAAGTGAGCGACCCCTAGCTTTTGAGGCTGGATTGAGTTTCTCGGGTGTACTTAGTTACGTAGGTCCACACGGTGTAGCAAGTTGTCTGTGTGATGATTCAGGTAATCGAACCATATTCTGTAACGTATGCGAAAATGACCTTGTACACGGGAGTAGTAAAAGGTCATGTAAGTGTACAGCTGTGCAGAAATGTAGTGCTTAGCAGACTGTTGTGTAAAACAGGGACTGCTTTAAATAATTCAGTGCTGTTATGATCATGCTTTATTTCTTGACAGGGTACACGATAAAACGTTACCTTGTTGCAGTATTTCCCATGGCTGTGCTTTCAGAGTTTCAGTACATTCATGAAGTATTATCTCTGAGCTTACGACGTTTCATGAGAAGCGAAACAAAGTTGTATGTCCCAAGTACATTCATGTGTTGTTATACTTGTGAAATAGATCGGGAAGGAAATGCGTAATTAACCTGTTCTCTTGGCATGTGAATGATTTTAAAATCTGTCATTTCCGTAGTGTAACACGATACGCAAAGTTGACGTGAAAATTATTGTCCCGTTGTAGCCATTGGAGACTGAAGAATTTTTGCTGGAAGCTAAATTGCCACTTGGGATTTAACTTTTGTGGTTCTGCCAAGCTTACTCGGCCACTTGTTGTACAGGCGCATTGGCGAGCCAAGTCCATAGGCTTTAAGATGAACGAACATATTTAGTAAGCCACAATAATTAGCCTTATTTGAAAATGCATTCCTTCACCTGTTATATTGTGCGTAGCCTCTTTTTTTCATTGCTAGTGTAGTGGGACTAAGTCCCTTGTACCGCGGCACCCTGGCCTATTGTACCAGCCCCAGATGATTGGTGAGGGCGATTGTGGAATAGTTTGTGGAATGAAGATTGGCAGGGGAAACCGAAGTACTCGGAGAAAACCTGCCCCAGCGCCACTTTGTCCACCACAAATCTCACTTGACCAGACCCGGGATCGAACCCGTGCCGCCGCGGTGGAACGCCAGCCACTAACCGCTTGAGCTATGGCGCTGCGTAGCCTCTTAGTATTAGGGCTAACAGTGATACTTGCTCTTCGATCGGAAGCGAGAGCCACAGAAAGGCGCTGGGAATACGTATCTACTTTTTCTGGCGACCAATGCGTTTGTCCGGCAACCAGACTTTGAAAAATTTCGACCTCTGATTGTTGTTATTGACGTTTCCTGCACTGTCTATATCTTCACGACTTGGTCTGTGTCCTGTTTGTGAAAACAGCGTATTTTATGAGGCTATGGTATTGACTGTAATAGGAGTTCCTGTATCTCCTGTACCTGTACGCCATGCTACGTGATTTGTCGTTACAAGGCGACGGCCACAACAGTTGAAGCACATCAGCACTGCTCTTTCCAGACTTCACAAGACAAGTTTGCTATTGTGCAGAAGTCGGGCAGGTACCTGTAGGTGGTAGCATTCGCCGTGCACCGCAGAGTGACTGACGTTTCGCAATTTGTTATCTTCATTATTTAAATGTTAGATATTTTAATAGAATTTGGATTCTCATCCCCGAATTCACAAAATCCCGGCATGTCACTGTTTGAAACCAGTCTATCGAGCTTTATTGTAGTCTTATGCCCTCTCTGTTACGGGCTTTCCGACCACAATTCTGTATGTATTACTGAATGTCCCATGCATCTGAGTAAATAATTCTTTTTTACTTACGGAATGCACGGCGCGCGCATGGTAAGCAATAGGCAATTTCATGCCACTCGTTGCCCCCCCCCCCCTCCCAAGGCGCACTGTACACTGTGTTCCATCCACCGCCCAAGTATTGATAATTAGGCAGTATTTCGTTTTCCTCAGTCTTTGGCAACAGTCGAAATATGCGATGGTTGTTTCCTCTCGCGTTCTTCCACTGTGCATGAGCTGGACTTGGCGTAATTTGACACCATCTAATTTGTAGTCGATTGAATGTCGTTAAAGGACCTACAGACACAGCAAATATATATATATATATGTGTTATATAGACTTGCCTAAACAACTTTGTGGGTAGATCATACGAGTCCTTGGTATCGGGAACGTCCTGGAGGAAATTTGCTGTTCGTTCAGCGAGATTACGTAAACAGAGCACAGTAGCTTTCTGAGGATGACGTGGCGAACTGCATCAATGTCCGATAATTGACACAGCCGTTTGACACGAATACAGGTACTTCCCATTTACGAAGATTCATATCAAGAAATTTCTCTGATGTGAACTGTTATGATGAAATCAGTGTACAAGCGGGCTACTGGCAGGACGGCCGAGGTCCGATTTCCCGCAGGGGCAAGAAATTTGTATCTACTCCGCAGCATCCAGAAATGTCTGGGACTCTCCTATACAATGGTTACCGTGGTTAAAGCTGCCGGCGGCCCTCTGGTGCTGAGGTCAGTAATGTTGAGCTGTATCTTGGCGTGGTGCGTAATTATGTCCATGAACAGCTTCACCTTTACCATCGTCATTATTAGTGCTTTGAAACCCGTCTGTCTTTGAGTATTCAGTGAAGTGTGGTGGTAGCTTGTTGGAACACAATTGTAATCTACAATTAATTGCACCGTATGGAGGTATTGTTGTCCGAAGTTGCCCAGAGTTGAGTGTGTGTATGATTTGTAGTGAGACGAAGTTTAGTTCTATACCTCTTGAGTTCTTGACCGCGTCTTCGTATGCTGTAAGTCGGCTTTTAGGTTTCGCTTGTGTTTGTGTGTGTGTGTTATCGAGACGGTAGAGGTAAAGTTGTTCCTGTGCCTAATTAGTTAAGCACTACGCAATGAAGACATAGGGTAGTGGAATTATAGCTTCATCATTCTTGACCGCGGTACCAGATGCGGGAGAGTCGTCAGCTTCACGCCTCTTAACGATGTAGCCCCGTAGAAGGAGCCTCAGTACCCATTGGGTAGGAGGCTGGTTGAGCCCCAGAGCCAGTCTGGACATTGTGGAGAAGAGAAAAATTTTTACATTGCCGGGAATCTAACCTGGGCCGTCTAGCCTGTAGCCCGTCGCTATACCGACTGAGCTTTCCCGACTCCCAGTCGAGATGAATGAACCTAATGATATTACGAATCTGAAAATGGCGCAGGATGAGGATAGGCAGCTTAGTGTACACGGGGGGAGTCGGGGGGGGGGAAGTAATCTGGCGTCCGCGTTTCACAGAAAACTTTATTAAAGTGGAGAACATCACAAGGAAAAATGAGAAACGTTCGTTACAAATTTCACGCGATCTTCAGGTCGTTCCTCTCCGTGCAGCTCTTCTCTTCTCATTTCTTTCGACCCACCCGGAATATGAGGGCAGTTCACTTCAGTCCGTGCTAATGAAACACATGGTCGTATCTGCACCACTGTTAATGTGTTCTTGGCAAGAAGTGCATGAAAGGGACTTCGGGCACGTCTCTCTATCAGAATGGTGTATCTGAGATATTACTAAACAGATTGCGGTTAAATGTGTAAAGGGTGGGGGGTGGGGGGTGGGCAACGTTGGATGTCGTCGTCCAAGTCAGTTATTGTGCGTCGCGGTCCCATATAAATCCTACTTTCCACGAAGAACAAGCAAGACTTTACCGACATTTTGAAAAAGTCGATTCACCATACCAAGTATTGTTCCATGACAGAATTGTTATGGTCAGTCAGTTTTGATATATTTTCCTCTATGGTGCATGAATACCAACGAATATTTGTGACTTCTTTGGCTGGCCTTCGAACAATAGATTTATAACTCCAATAATTTAATATCAAGGATAATAAGATGCATAAAACAGCAAAGTTCTCACGTCGAATGTAAATCTTATTCGTTCATGTTCAGTGCTCTGATGCCTGAGGGGCCCTTGGGTTTTTCTTCCATGTTGTACACCAGATGTCTCGTCGAAGACTTCACTTGATTTTCTATGCATGAATTAATGATTCTGTACTTGACATTGTTGTAGAAGTACTTCATTATTTCCCTGTTAAAATGTCACAAATGATTTGACATATCTATCATTAAATGTAACACCTTAGAAACGGTATAATCGATTTTGGATTACGATAGTAACTAACCGACGGACCGACGGACGGACGAACATCATGGTGCAGAGTTCTTGAAAAATCGATTGTTGCTCAGCTAGTCATATTGCGCGAATTTTAGGGAACCCGACGGTCCGGTTCGTTACCTTGCTCACTGCACCCCGCCATTGGCCTCTATTGTCAGACACGAATCGGATTCACACCCTCTTACCACCCCCTTCTTTAAGACCTATTTTAATATACTGTTATCTGTGTCCAGGTCTTACATGTCGCCTCTTTTCGACCAAAACCATACAGGCGTTTCTCTCCAGCGAGTTATTCCGTATTCCGTATTCAGGGGGTGGGTTTCCCCATGCACTGAGACCGGTTACTGGTCCATTGTGCGCCCCCCTTTAATTTTTACTGTCTCTATACCCTACCGGCACTGGTGCTTACTATCAGCCCCTTTCTGCCAGCGAGGTTCCAACCTCTTACTGGCAGTGGTATCTAATAGTTAGTCCCTTTTTGTCAGCGAGGTCGTCCCTCCTCTGGCAGGGTTCCTAGTCCCTTTCTGCCAGCGAGGTTCCAACCTCTTACTGGCAGTGGTATCTAATAGTTAGTCCCTTTTTGTCAGCGAGGTCGTCCCTCCTCTGGCAGGG
>NW_019741981.1:685580-694356 GCF_002891405.2 Cryptotermes secundus | reverse complement strand
GATATGAGGTTCTTTTACGTGCCGTAAAGCTACGACACGGGACCCACAGCTTAAAGTCCCTCCCGGAGGACTTGTTCCCTGAATTTTTCCGCCCTTAAAAATTCGACGACCTCCGCCGGGTATTTGAACCCGCGTACTACGAGTCATGAGGTGGGAACGTTACCTCTAGACTACGGAGGCCGCTCTCCAGTGAGTTATATAGGTCCAAATATTCTTTCGTCGTCTTGTTCTCAAGTACCCGTTTTCCTCTTTTCTTGTAGGAAATCAAGTTTCGCTTCCGTACAAACCAAGTTCTTCGAAGGATATGCCGAATTCGTGTAAATCATGGAAGCAGCCTATGAATAATCTGAGAGTTACGACGCGTTACTGACTCCTCTTATTCTGATGATGCATGTACATATTCCACAATTCAGGTACGGGGGTTATGTCCCCTATTACGTGTACTTCCCAATTCTGCTGCTGTTAGAATCGGTTATATGAATACATATTGTATGGATTTTGTTGCAGTGTTTGCTCGTACTGCGGACATTCTTGTTAGGTACTTTCAGCAGATGGCGAGGTATTACTATTTATTGTTTTAATCGTGTCACTGTTTTCGAGGCTGATGTATATTTTTAGTAGTAGTGTGCACTGTATTGGGGGCGGCTATTTTGCGTGAGTACATCCGGTATTTTTAAATGAAGCCATGTTACCCTGTACGAGGCGTGTTCGGGAACTTGTAAGTGTTGAAGTGACTTATCGATCTTTCGATTTGGATAATGCATTGTCACTGCAGAACTCGGTAACAGTTTTTTTCCACATAGTTCCTCATGGAGGCATGCAAGCTGTTATATCGGACTATGAGATTGGGTTTCCATCCTTTCCAATAGACGTTAATGTCTTGTTCTTCGTAGTATTTCGTTACTGTTTTCACGTTATGAATTTTAGCCTTTTCTTAAACGATGGAAACAAACGAAGCAACAACTCGGTAGGTCAGTGACTAACACCACTTAGATTACAGCGAGGGAACAGCACTTACCAGAGATGCGAAGAACCAACCATTGACATCTGTGTACAGGGGACAGATAAGTAAGATTATTGTACATGTCTCGATGTTCACGGCATCTCGAAAACAATGTGACGTTCTGTGTACTACAGAATGCATGGATCACCCCAAGAAATGTGTCTAGTTAAACTGAAACTTCGTGCCTACCTCATAATCGCCGTCTCAAAATTTCAAGAGCCTTCGTTATTGGGAACATGTAAATATTGTATCATATGCCTATTGCATGGTCAACAATTCTGTAGTGCATCGGGGAATTGTTCTGTTCATTCAGTGACGGTGACAGTAATTCAGGCTATGCAACGTTGGATTTCAGCTTCGTTAGTGAACAGTGAATTGAAAATGAAAGGAAGGGGTCTTGGTCCGACATGAGGTGTCGCGTCAATGTTTGAAGGGGGGGGGTTGAGGAACACAATGCTAGATCAGGGTAGCCGTACTTCGGACCAAGGAGTAATAACCTGAAACAATTAAATTTCGGCACTCAAGGATACTGCCGTGAAATAACATAAAATCTGTTACGAAACTGGTCGGTCTGTTGAGCCTCATTGCCTACGGGGGTATGGAAATAAGACAGACTTCTGATATATTTACAGCATATATTCTTGTAAAAATCATTTTAATATCTGAGAGAAGGCCAACGCGCCCGGCTGNTATTATTATTATTATTATTTTGGTGGTGAATAATGAACCTGTCATTCTAAAAATCCATGAAATCGTATATCGTTTTTGATCTACGGGCATGGAAGGGCCATTCTTCTGGACAAACCTTCAAAATTGTTGATTTCGCGCTTAAACTTCTCCTTTCTTCGACACTCATCCAGGCTATTATAAATGGAAGTTCGGTCTGTTTTGTTTTGAAATTCACGGGTTTATGTGGCGCTCAGACGCACATCGATAGCAATATAATTTTAAATTACACAGTTTTATATAAGCATGATCAAGAGCTTAAAATATTTGAATCCAGTGAAGAGGAAGTGACAGGATGAAAAATTACGCGGAAACGGTCACATAATTTCTTTTTCGTCTCAGTGCTAGCGTTGTAATTGCGGTGGATGAGTTGAGTGGGTTTATAGAACGAAAATTAAATGTGCGTATAAGAGTTTTGTTGGGAATGCCCAGGATGGTAACCTCGTGAGAGACCTAGGCTCAGATGGAAAGATAATGATTCTTCGAGAAATTTAACATGAAGGAAGGAGATAAGACCCAGCCGGCTAAGGTCATCTTTTAATGTAGGTTCTAGGCGAAGACGGTACCGTTCCTTTGGATGCCATATACAACAGGAAGTTTCTTGACCTGCCTAGGTCAGCTAGCAACTTATCAAGGAAACTTGCGCCATGGATTTTCAGATTTATGGCATGCAGCTAGATATTTAACCAGTGTCCGTGTACGTAATATGTCTTCTGAACAGTCCTGTCTTGTGGGATATAACGCGTTTTCGGAGGAACACGTCGCCTTCATCTTCAGGGTCGAAGAATGAGCTAAGCAGGGAGAAAGAAATGCATAGCTCTCGCTGTGAGAAGTGCAGGTTCTACATACTGCCTGTATTTTATTATCCATAATTCTGGTGCCATCCGTGCTTATTAGATTTAATTTTATAAGCTATATAATTCGAACAAACTTTGTGGCCATGTGTATACCCGCACCCTTGGCCATTACTGTGTTCTTCATTTGACAGCCAGCAGTATTTTCCAATGGCCGTTTTATGCGAGTCGGCACAAACATGACATTTCCACATTAAGGCAACTTCTGGGCCACTAAAATAACAACAGTAAAGAAATATTTTATGAGACACGGTCACACAGTCCCATGAGAGATACGGATTGATTTCCGTTCTCGGTTTGGAACAAAACTAACTTTGCTGTCAGCCCGCGCTGTTTTATTGTATGCCCTTACCAACTGAAGTGGCGCTGAAGCCAATACACGCTGCCCGCATTGTCGGTTACCTGTTCCTAAGTCTTAATTGAAGGATTAATGTTGTTTCTTCTTCTATTACTGCGATGTTTATAGCGGCCATAAATCTGATGCTTTTTCCTTCACAAAACGCCTTACATCACATAAGTTTTTTTATATTTAAGTGGTTATTCTAATATTCGTGGGACTTTCGGTAAACATAGGCATTGTTTTGGTAAATTTCCGTCGTGAATTTTATCTAACAGCGTTTCGGAAATTTGATATGTTACCTTCTTCAGGTGTCAGGGAGAATACTTGCCGGATTGGGCGGCACTGGACTAACTGGACTATCAGTGGACTAATTGATCGCAGTGGTTATATTGCAGCCCACTTGAGTCCGTTGCACAGAAATGGACTTAGTCGCTTGACTGATTGAGAGGTTTCTGTTTGGCACGGTCATTCAGGAGGAGCTAGACTCAATCACTGGCCAGTCGCTGGACTGATTGAGAGGTTTCTGTTTGGCACGGTCATTCAGGAGGAGCTAGACTCAATCACTGGCCAGTCGCTGGACTGATTGAGAGGTTTCTGTTTGGCACGGTCATTCAGGAGGAGCTAGACTCAATCACTGGCATAAGTGTTTGAGGCTAGCCATCCCTAACAAGTGCAGATGTGTAGTACAGTTTCCTGCTTTGATTCCAGATGACAACTAGGCCCACATCTGAAAACATTGGTTTTGAGAGAACTCAAGAAGTACAGTGCCGAAAATAATAGTCATTTCTATTATTATAGACTTCATTATAGTATATAACAATGTTGTTATTAATATATTATTTCTTTGTATAGGAAATTCTCTGTAAGCTTAATAGTTTACGTTAGACGCAGTCTTGTTTTTATGTATAATGATTTTTTATAATAGTACGTTACATTAATACGAGAGTAGAAATCACGTTTATATTCCTAGGCCTGTGTCCTACCTTTTTCTGCTCATTGTATTCGAGTTAATGGACGCGGTTGACCAGTTCGTTTTGTCTCGATCTGTAGATGTTCTGAAGTTTAACAAACTGCTGGGTGCTTTCTACCCAGTTCATTAGTTCCCTGGTCTTAACATTTAACGTACTAAATATACTGCAAGACCAGGGACAGAGTATTTGAAAAGATGGTGTTAAATTCAGCCTCATTCCATTAATCTTTTTTATTAATATTATGCATAAAATGTCTCATTACTTAGAATAAAATACAATCAAAACACACGAAGTGATATTGATTCTGGTAATTGTTAGGTAAGGACAGCAACAAACGTCTTTTAAATAGGCGGCAGCACTAAATACAAGGGCAGCCACTCAGTGTCGTCTTTCATTGTTGCCAGATACTGTAATAAGCCTTCATTTAATAGAGTCCTTGAGAAGCTAGCAGTCGTTAACCAAATATAATTTCCCGCCTTACACGGACCCTAAGGTTAAGGTCCATTTTAACAGTTTTTCTCTCTTCCCATTCAGTGTGAGATTTTGAGCCGAAATTTTGTGCACCTTTCGCGTAGGCAATTGCCACCAATGATTTGGTTGGATACGCGAAGGATTATCCCCAGTAGTGGCAGGGGTTCGTGTCTCCTCCATGTCAAGACCGTCTGTGGCAACCAAGAAGTCACCCTGTCAAGAGTATTTGGTTCCCTTTCCCCGCACCAAAAAAAAACACACTCACACACAGGAGCTTGAACCTGGCTATTTCATGCAGTGCAAAGGATTTGAAAAGCTAAAGATTTGCTTAAATGGCCCTGCGCTTGGACTACGAGGCAACATAATATGCGCAGTTTTTGCGACAAGTTCGTGCAGTTACCCATACTAGCCCCACAAGTGGGCCGCGATAAGCGCGTTTACGTGTAGGACAACTAGTCAGTCAGCAACATCTGGCTGCGATATGACAGTGCAGAAATACAGCGGTCTGTTGCGAAGTGTGGGGTGACGGGGTGACACAGGTGTGGGAAATATGGAATTGGGGAACCGCGACCGATTGTATCACTCATCTTGGATTAAGTTGCCTGTTCCTTCACTACAGGGAGTGATTAAAACGGACATATTCTAATATAAAAAGGAACGTGATGGCGCCCCGCAGTGGGAACGTACTAACAAGAAATTTTGCGTTACAGCCCATACCTCAGCAGTGTGTACGTAAGTGGAAAACCGCAGACGCACAGAAACAGTTTCCTGCGCTAGACAGTAATGGATACAAATGGAAAACTACGGTTGACTATGGATTGCTGTTTAATTTTTAATGCTCACTTGCACCTTCCTCTAGGAGAGTGGAGGACTTCATATTGCTAGATCTGGCGTCAGGAGGTTATACTGATGAGCATATCTGTGTCCGAGATCCTTCAGTTCACCTGTTCGGTGTATACCTGAAGCAGTTTCTGCTGGCATAAGACGGCGGTAGCGTGTAGCTGATCAATCATATGAGTCTAATGCCATGGGCTAGAAAGCTTTGATCCTTGTTTCTATGTGTGCAAAATGTCGTCCTGCTGAAGTTTAATGATAATTGTTCTTGAAGAAAGAAAGTGGTCATGTCAGATGGCCGTATCCCACGCTCTCTTAAATTGAAGAAAAGTTGTCTTTATATTTGATATAAATTATGCGCCATCTGAGGCCACTAACCCACTAGCCAGATAGCATTTTAGTTAATAAATTTTCTATGACTTGACTTCGATGTGCTGCTAAAGGAGATTGTATTGGTTCTACCTGTATTTTCTTGAATGTTTTTGTTTCGTATTATGTGGGCGGTGTGTTTTATCCTGACTGACAAGTTAATGTACTTTCGTGTTTGTCTGTGCTGTGAAATTTTATAATCTTGTTGTTTGGCGTTGGGCTTGAAACTTTAGTATTTTATGAAACAGTTTTCTTCCAGACACTGTACATTGTTTAGATCGAAAAGACGTACGGCATTTTGGTTTTCATTCTCGGGCATAAGCTTCTGTTTCCTGCAAGAAGTAAACATTCGGGGTGGCGATAACTTGTGCATTGTGTATCGGACAGACCTGCACTTTCCCTTGACTTTAAGAACGGCACACGACTCGCGCAGGCTTTGATTCTGACAATGGGACGTTTTCTTCCATGTCCTTGGTAAAGTGAAGTTGCTCCAGTGTCCAGTCACCGCCCCGTGACGGTACAAGGCTCCACGTAATTTGCGTCCAAAATTTACTTCGAGCTTCCGCTGTCATATTTGCCCCGCCCGTTTCATCTTTGAACAGTACTGGGTGACCATCAAGCTTAAGCATTGTGAGTATACTTTTCGGTGCATGGTTGTAACTTTCTTTTTGCCGCCGTTCAGCCTCTGTAATTGGCGAACTTTTCATTTCAAGGTCTTACCAAGGAAACAAATCAGTTTTGTGTAGGATATGTTGTGTGGATAAGCAAAAGTCTCTTTGTGAGTCGCACGTTGCCATAGGGAATACAACAACACATGCCTCGTCTATAAGTGTATGAAAAATGCGAAGTCAATCTTGACTAAGGCCCCACTTCAATTATCCGCTAATCGGAGTTTTGCTTTTGAGTTTCCAGGCAGCCGAAATGAGGTCTGGTCTGCTGATAAGCAGCAGGAGCTCGGTCCGTTTAGATACCGCGTGATAAAAGCATTGGCAGCCGAATTTAATTGTTGCAAGTTCACGCCTGTTCTTTTGACTTCTTTTTTCCGATGCAGAAGGAAGGCGTGGGTTTGGAGAACCAAGCTCGTGAATTAATATGCAGTCATTCACGAGTACTTTAGAAGAGAGACCGAAGATAAAGGAGCACCCGTACTCTTTCGAAAAGTTTAGAATAAACTTTTTGCAGCACGTGGTATTGGCAAGCGAACCGCCCAGAAAGTATCGCAAGAAAGTCGCCGCGTTTTCAAAAGTGGGTGCACGAGTACATCGTTACAAATTCCATGTTCAACAGTGCACGAAGTGCTACACAAAAGGCTCCGTCTAAGATCGTACAAGATTCAAATGATTCATGCATAAAACCTAGTGACCAAGTAACACACACAAACTTCTCTCTGGACATGCTAGAAAGACTTGACGCGTCAACTGATTTCCTCCGCCAAGTGTGCTTCTGGGACGAGGCGACGTTCGATGTCAGTGGCGTTGTAAACAGGTACAACTGCAGGATTTGGGGCAGTCACAATCCACACGTCACATATGAGTTGGAGACAGGCATCCCCAAAGTGAATGTGTGGGCCGGCGTAATGCACGACAAGTTGACTGAACATTTTTTCCTTTTTGGAAAAGATTGTGACCGGACGTTCGTGCTTGGAAATGCGCTGCCCTAATTACCATCTTAAACTGTCCTCCAACAAGATGGGACGCCGCCACATTTCTGCCACCATGTTAGCAACGTGGAACGAGGTTGAATATAGTCTGTATATTTGTCGGGCCACCAAGGAAGCCCAACGTTGAAATTTATTGAGAAAGTTATATACTCAAAAAAATTTTTTTTATACTTTCCTTTTGTAATGGCGTGATTCATAAATGTTTATAATGAATGCTTTCTGAGATGTAATTGTATTTCGGATACCTTTATCCGGAAAGCCTGTACATGTATTCTGTTGGGTTACAACTTTCCACTCTTATTTAATTGCGTGTGCGGTAAGAAAGTCGTAAAGAGAGAGCACGCTGTGTGCAGTGGATTTGTAATGCGTTCACGACAGAAGGGCAGCCAACTTGCCGCCTCTGTGAAGTTGAAGTTCACTTAGGGCATAACTGGATGGTCGTAAACTGGATATAAGCACTGGCAAGCAGCTGTGCTGTGCTAAATGCATAAACACATAGCTGGAAATAGAAGCTTGTCACTGAATATTGGTATCCGGAAGATATTGTCATCGTAAATGAAAGTTAGATTTAACAACTGTCGTTGTGTACCTGCATAAACTGCCGAAATCAATACGCGATTCTTCATTTACACTTTGTATTTAAATCTTCGTGACGTCATAAATTTTTCAGTTGTGGCATACATTTTCGAATTATCAGAGTCTTATGACTATGGACCGGTTTTTTATGCCCTAATAATCCCTTAAATATGTATGCATTTATGCATGAAAAACTTCCGAAATATGCACATAAAAATTATACCAAATATTAAAATTGATTTTACATTATTTTAAGACCAACAAATCAATATTTAAGTTCATTTTATGTAATCACTGAATGATTCACTTGCAATAAATAGCTATACTTAAATACAAATCATGCAACAAAGCCAACATATTTCATTACAAATTTAAAAGACCAATGGTACTCACATTTAGCTCTACGAACTTTCAACTTCTCTTATGTTGCAGTTCACAATTACTAAATGTTTTAGGTTTTCAGTAGTTATTATTATTATTATTAGAGGGGGTGCGTTTCCCCATGCACTTAGACCAGTTATTGGTCCATTGTGCCCCCCCCCCCTCCTTTAATTTCTACTGTCGCCATACCCTACCGGTACTGGTGCGTGCTATCAGCCCCGTTCAGCCAACGAGGTGGGCCGTCGGTACCTGATATTTCCCCCATCTACCAGAGGCATTGGAAACTACTTGGGCGGTAAATTGTTGCCTAATTTTGCCCAGAGGTCTCCTAGAGACATGAAGATCTCTTACGTGCCGTAAATCTACGACACGGGACCCACGGCTTGAAGTCCCTCCCGGAGGACTTTTTCCCTGATTTTTTCCTCCCTTAAAAATTCCACGACCTCCGCCGGGTTTGAACCCACGTACCTTGAGTCATGAGGTGGGAACGTTACCCCTAGACTACGGAGGCCGTTTTTTTCAGTAGTTAGTCGCCTCCTGTTGTCTCGTAAAATGTCCATATACCGGGAAAAACTTCTTTCCACCTCACAC
>NW_019741981.1:684245-685105 GCF_002891405.2 Cryptotermes secundus | reverse complement strand
GAACTTTCAACTTCTCTTATGTTGCAGTTCACAATTACTAAATGTTTTAGGTTTTCAGTAGTTATTATTATTATTATTAGAGGGGGTGCGTTTCCCCATGCACTTAGACCAGTTATTGGTCCATTGTGCCCCCCCCCTTTAATTTCTACTGTCGCCATACCCTACCGGTACTGGTGCGTGCTATCAGCCCCGTTCAGCCAACGAGGTGGGCCGTCGGTACCTGATATTTCCCCCATCTACCAGAGGCATTGGAAACTACTTGGGCGGTAAATTGTTGCCTAATTTTGCCCAGAGGTCTCCTAGAGACATGAAGATCTCTTACGTGCCGTAAATCTACGACACGGGACCCACGGCTTGAAGTCCCTCCCGGAGGACTTTTTCCCTGATTTTTTCCTCCCTTAAAAATTCCACGACCTCCGCCGGGTTTGAACCCACGTACCTTGAGTCATGAGGTGGGAACGTTACCCCTAGACTACGGAGGCCGTTTTTTTCAGTAGTTAGTCGCCTCCTGTTGTCTCGTAAAATGTCCATATACCGGGAAAAACTTCTTTCCACCTCACACGAACTTAGGGGCGCATGTACAAAAGCCGCTATTTGCTCCACTGTTAGTGATTTTTCTTGGCAGTTGAGTACGTTTACCGGCTAAAATTTCTTCAATTTTTTTCTGGGCTTTTTGAAAGAATGCTTGAGTACTTTTTCCTACTTCAACTCTTCCACGAACCGAATTCAATTTGGAAACAGTGGTTTTGAACACACTTAACGACTGATACAAAGTAGTATTGCTATTGCTTGCCTCCAGTGAGGAAATGGCGGATGGAAGATGAGAGAAGTGAGCAGATATGTAGGAAAGTTTATAGTGC
>NW_019741981.1:671196-684177 GCF_002891405.2 Cryptotermes secundus | reverse complement strand
ATTCACGACATTCCTAACTATTTCTAAATGTTCGGTATAATAACTCGCTGCACACAGCCACGTGCCCCAGCGCGTTAAAATTGGTTCTGGCAGGAGTGGAACGCTCGGTGCTATTGCTTTAAAGGCTTCTTTTCTTTATGACGCTTTAACAAATACCTTCCTCACAGAAGACACCAACTTGTCAACAAGCGGAAAATTTCCACGTATTGTTTCTGCAACACGGTGCAACCCATGGGCAAGGCAAGTCATATGTGTCATTTGGAAATGTAACTTTAAGAGCAGTACCGGCTTTCATCATATAACTTGCGGCATCAGTCACAAAGAGCAATACGCGCTCATACTAAATGCCATTCGGCCATAGTAAATTCCTGGAATTGATAAAAAATTCGGAAACTGCGGAGCTATTTGTGGTTTCAGATTACTCTACCGCAAGTAGATATGGGTAGATTGTTCATTCTTTAAAGGGATCCAACTATACGNTTATATATATTATTAGTATATTAGTGTTCAAATGCCGAAGCACTTGAAAGCGTTTTTCACAGCCAACTGTTTTCTCACACGGTCGGCAATAAAGAATTTCGTTATCCGTACTTATCATTTCTCCTTCGAACTCCCGCTGATACAGCTGTAATATAGTTTTCTGACTTACTTTCGCTTTCGGCATGACTACAAGAAACTAATCAAACTTAACTACAGACTAGTCACCACTAATGTGAATGGCCCCCCGCTTCAAATGAAGAAGCGTAAGGAACCTAATGGAGACTTCGGAAATAAATAAGTGAAGTCCCTTATAGGTTGAATAGTATTACGTTGAAAGCTGCTACATGTGACGGAAATAAATAAGTGAAGTCCCTTATAGGTTGAATAGTATTACGTTGAAAGCTGCTACATGTGAAAGCTTCCGACTAATCTCTTCGCGGCCACTTTGATCGTACGCGGATGAGGCAAGTTAGGAGTAGAGGGATCGGGGAAGTTCCGTCCAGGGTCTTGCATCAGAAACTTGAATCATGACGAAATGTTGAGTCAAATATGCAACATATTCTAATACGTAACATTATATACGTATACATTATTGTATACACACTACCATGATTGAAAATTAGAACATAAAATTAAAAAAAAATTATAAACGTTTTAAAAAGGAAATATGCAGTATAAATAGTGATCTTCGAAGATATGATGCTTATTCATAAAACAGACAAAATTGCATTTATATGCACCGTCAAAGCATGTCCAAAGTTTAAGAAATGAATTAATTCATACATATATCCAAACGAGCATACTTTCTGGTTGCAAGAAAGAAATATGCATTTGCATTAAAATCCGATCCCTACTTATGACATAACTCTTAACTGTTATCCCTATAAACTCTTTATCGCTGATATACTCACCTCATTGGAGTCTTGATTGAAGTCTTGTAGTTGATATGATGTCATTACATCACACCTGCTCTTAGTTATAATGCAGTAAATGAATTTGTGTCAGATATTTAAGACCAAATACTACGCAGCGATGCAGATTAGCTTGTTGACGTGTTAGGCTTGTATCCATTTGAAATCTCGGACCCGAATTTATCGGCGGTTGTGTTCGAGGAAGTCTTTTGTTTTCTTCAGTCCTTCTGGCGAGTGCTGAAATTGTACGCCTGCCTTGAAATAGTCCAGCATTGTTTTCTCTCGTATAGTGTTTAGCTTATTTAGCAGTTCCTCTCATTCAGAGGATTACAATACCGCTATAACTGCTTCTGCATAGTTACATAAGCAGCATGGTACCGGTCATGCAGTTAGTCTCATCCGGCTTTTGCGGGTTACTTCCCTTCCACACACGTCTGTCTGATGCGGTGATTTAGCAGAGAACACTTCTCCAGCATTTTATATCTCCACGAAAATCTTCTTTTCGATACTTCATCGTGAAATGACACTGCACATGCCAGTGCCCACCATCTGAAGTCATTAATGGAAAATTGAGAGCTAGTAGTAACACATGGTCCCCTGATCAAGTCTTCTTCATAACTGTCTTCAGAAGAGTCCGCTGTTGGGTTGTATCACGAGCCAGTTGAATCCGGTACACCCCCTTACATAAAGTCAATTAAGACCAATTCTTACTTTCGTCTCTACGCCCTGTTCTCGCAAATGGCCTGTTGCCGTTAGTTTTTCGGCTCTAATTTTGTGTGCATTTCAGTCTCATCTCTCCTATGCTACGTTGGAAAAGCATTACCACTACACGGCAAACTGATATCCCCGTAATCAGTCGCGCAATCTGTGTGTTACTGCCGGCAGCATTAACATCGACAGTGTTTTGTTGCATTGCGGGTCTTGCCTTGTCTTGTACAAATATTTTTTTTTCTCTCTCTTTGCTTTCGTTCCAACGCCCAATTGTGATTTTCGCTATTGAGAAACGAGGTTAGAGCGGATTGCGGCAGATGGACGGCGAGTTTCGTAGCTATACATTCTCTCTCCTGACCCATTTTCCCGTTTCATGTATCGCTTGTTGAGTTAAGATTCCCGGGGGAGAATGTATTTTTTGGCGTCTGTCTGCGTCCAGAGAGTTCTAACGTGATCTGTATAAGGGAGTCGTGTCTTCAGACTTGTTTGTATATCTGGACGCCCAAAGGATATAATCCAAGGGAGCAGAATGAGAGATATTGCAGAATGATCAGTGTCTTGTTCGATGTGCCGCCGTGTATTCTGACAAATTTAACTCACCTGTCGGAGGATCTTGCTCCTTACATCTTCCAGAATTTATCTGTGGTAATATTCTCCAGAATACATAGGATCGCATCCCAGAAGACACAAGTTTTCATATTCACCGCCTTGAAAACTTCACACCTCACAGATACTGATATGTTTTATGTATAATATAATCAGAATTTAAATATTCATTACATGAACTATACATTTTTTTTTGCATCTTTTGGCCTGTGGCGCGGACAGGATTTTGGAATTCTTAAGCTGTTTTTCGTAGGCTGATGATTTCTCACCACCGACTCACTATATCGAGAAGCAGGCGGTTAGCGTGTGTTGTGGCAGAAATTTTCAGCCTTCGACTGAAGTTTAATTTTGTATTTACATATGCGTTTAGAGCATTAAAGTAGCGTTGACAGTGACTGTACTTTGTTCAGAGCACTTTGCTAGGAGGCTGCTTTCATCATTAGCAGGGAACAGTGAAACAAGACAGTACTGAGTGTGTGGGTGAGACATGAGTGTGTGTTGGCGCGAGCGAATACAAAGAACTGTGAAAAGATACGGTTTGGAAGGGGCTAGGAGAAGATTTTGTCGTGTGATGAGTTCTATAGGAGGATGATTTGAAAGTATCTAAGGTGGACAACACTGCACATTGGACGCCTTGTTACTAATAGTGTAATTTTTTGGCAGGCTCCTCTATTTAATAACAGTCCTTTCTTGTATTAATGAATGCATTTCAGTAGCTATAGGTAATGTTTCTTTGTTATGCTGATGAAGGACTGCATATTAATGGAGCGCTTAATGATCAATTAACATCCAAATACTTGGAGTAAGTTTATCGACGCAGTTTACTGAATGTGTATAGGCATTAGATTAATTATTCAGAACGTATGTGTTTGTGTTACACTTACCGTTAATGTAGCAGGTGAGATGATTTAATAATGGAACTGTGTTTGCTCTTGACCACCATTCGATTGATATTTTGGAGACGAAATATCTTATCCCAGTTCTGCGTCAAGAATCTTCCTTTTTGAGCACCGCCCATAATGGCTGTATGCTGGACGTATGACAGCCAGATTCGCTCCTTTCTTACGACAAAGAAACAACAACAACAGTTAAACGTAGGTCTGATATGACATTTCGATGCAGAGGTCTGGTGACTGGAGGATTTTTAACCAGGAGGCAGAGGATCGTTCGCTATTCAGCTTGCTTCCAGGATTATGATGCGATCACTGAGCTAATCTACGTGCGTATATTGCCGGGGTAGTTTTTCGGAACGCATGGTTTCGCTGCTTAATCCAATGCTGTACTTGGGTGTATGAGTGTGGACTTGTGCTGAGATAGGAAGATGTCGCCAGACCGGAAGTCGGTTGCTTTCCAATCCGATCTTCCTTCCTCGTCCTTCCGGATCCACATATAAACTTTTCTGTTGCTTACATAGGTGAACATAAATAGCAATACTTGAAAGGAGGCTAAACGCATAGATATGCCTCCCTTGAATCTAGATTAAAATATGTTGAAAGAGAGTACTGACAGTAGCCTCAGTAACAAGATTGGCTCTGTTTTATCAGGAAAGATGTAACACCAGGATGAAGAAATATTACATAATGAGGAGCTTACGGTTTTGTCTTTTACTTGACGACGCTGTCTGTATTCAAATTACATAGCGCCGACGTAATGTTATTCTTTTCACCTATGGTAATATTTTAGTGTATGGTTTGTTTAACAACGCTGCCAAACTCAGGTATGTAGCGTCGATAAACTGGAACGAATGGAGATGGAGTTTGTAGTTGCCAAATTGTGGGGATTGATCAGATCAACAGAATGCTTTGTCAGGGCGGATGGTGCCCCGGACTAGATTCAAACCTGGCATTTCCGGAATACAAATTAGACGCGTTATCGCTTCGGACATCTTGCTGGCTACTAATGTCAGTGTCTGAGTCAAGAAGGGTGAGAAGGAAAAGGCGTGTAGCACCCAGGGAGAGATAAGGAACCATTCCGAATTGTCAGAATTCCTAAAGGTACTATTCTGGAGAGGGTTAGCGGAGGTGAGAGGAAAATGTTAAAATTGACCGTCGAGGAGTGGAATGTGGGCTGGATGGAGCTAGTGTCTGATCGAGAGATTATGTGAGAACGGTAATGAACGTTTGCGTTCCATAAAAGGCAGAGGAATTTCTTGAGCAGCCAAGCGACCATCAGCTTAACAGGAAGTACCTTGCTCCACAGGATTAGTTAATGGGAAGTATTTACAGAAGCTTATGTTCAGGATGTAATAACGTCTTGCAGTTCTTAGTGGGTTTAGTTCTGGAGTTTGCGCAGTGAAGTACGCTCGTCTCTATATCCACGCCGACGCGATGTTGTTTTCATCTCGTTCTGAAGTTTTTCTCGCGTGTTAGAGCATTGCTGGAGCTGCTTCCTAGTGTCGTAGTGGTTCGGGTGGCTGTGTCTGAGGAACGCAGGTTTTCAAATATTTGATTGAACGCAACCTGACAAGTATACAATAACTGCACGGTTCTTAACTGCCTACTACAATAAATATTGTCACGTGTCCGGGGTTCCGTGGCAAATTATAAATGGGTCTGGTGTGCATGATTGTATTTATTATCTCCTTATTCAGACAATTCACACTTACAAGCCATACAGCGCTATCGCTGATTTACGCAATTTACAGTTAACCGTTTGACAGCTGACCCCTAGTACTCTTCTGTACTTGTACAGCTCCTAGCTTCAGAATTCGACTCTCTTATATTTCCTCTGCACGGACCACTTAGCACAGAAACACCTGCCTGCCTGCCTGACTGTATTGTTGCTTTTCATAACGGAACTATTCGTTGTCGCAGGAATGTGTTCAGCGACCCGTTGCCTAGCACTGGGTCGATACATCACAATCATCGGAAAAAAAAACACGTATCTGCATCGCTACGTGATAGAGTAGATCCGGTTTCTTTTTTGTTCGTCGTAGGGCATGCATATGGGCATGTCTGTGTATCCGCGTGGGTACCAGAAAATCTAACGAACTAGATGAAACAGGACTTCACTGACGGTAGGCCAGACGACGTTGCGTTTCAAACGTGAACTGGAAAGGAAGTGAACCAAAGCTCCACACTGGAATGGGCGATGAAAATAGTGAGCTGGAATAGCCGGTCTCAGAGCCATTACTTGAACGGGACCTTCCGAATGTAATTCAGGAACTAACTACTCAAACCGCTACATATGATATTGAAAATTGTGGGGAGGGGATGTAGTTCAGAGCATAGTTTGTAGAGGTAGCTCTCATCCAGTGGGCTGGAACAACTGCAGATCCGTTGGTAGCCGCCGGGCTCATATTTGGGAGGGGAAGAGGGACGTCGCATGAATAGTTTCTCCGTCAGAAATGGAGTAACCCAGGAGAATATTCAGGGCGAACATTGCGTTCTTGTTACTGGATTTCACTAAGCTCGTACCCAGGTGCCGAACACTTACTTTTGTCGTAACTTCCCTCATTCCCACCAAGCGAATGTTGGGTGTTATTGTATGGGGAGCCACGTTTGCTTCCTTTCACATTCTTCCCAATTCACGATTCACACCGTGGCACGTTTTGGGCATACACTCCATGCAATTTCGAGAATGCCCTTATCCGAACGGTGACTGAATATGCCGCCGGGAACTAAGTTGTGCGCATTGCATCAGATAGAAGTAGAATAGCCCCCCCCCCCCAAGAATATATGCTTACGCCGTTGGATCCCGTGGGGTTCAATTGGAGATCCAGACTGTGCGTCAGACAAAAATAGAACTGTTCAACATTTTGGGGCACTCCAGGGCATTGATTATGAATTACAAAGTGGTGTTCGGTATGTGCTCAGCTGTTGAGGTGGTTGACTAAGGTCAGTACTGTGATAAGACTCCAGCATGTTGAGTTCGTGATGGTTGTGCAGATCAGTGCTTTAGGAAACACCAGTTCCAAGGTGCGTGAGCATGTTGCTTTATCCTTAGGCAAACTGGAGCTTGAATACTAATTCTGTACTTTCTCATTGTGATCTTTGTTTAGTGCCAACTTCCGTATTACTTTGTTTCCATCCTTTTTAGTTTTCTCTCAGTGTGGAAGTACATTCTGTGCCAGTTTCATTATTCTGCTGTAAGACAATATTATTGTTATGAGTTTTGCTTTATTTTTGTACGGATCCTTCGAAATGAAATAAGCAGCCGTTTAATATGAATCCCAGGAATGTGTACATGTTGCTGAAGGTAAAAATGTCTATATTGGTAGTAGTCCTTAATATTAAGTTGCAAAGTCCCGAAGGTCCTTCAAGAACTGTTGTGTTCCTGCTTCAGCGGTTGAAATCGTAACAGCTTGCGTATTTACCTTGTTGACCTCAGAAATTGAAGCGCACTTTATACTTCGTATAAATTACAAGTGTATGGATATTAAAACGATTTACGAAGAGACGTTCACCCGTCTGAGGCCACACGAGAAAGCAAGTGTAGAATTATTCATTCGATTATTTTACTGTTCTCTGTCCCATTTTGGTGTTACGCAGGGCTGAAAGACGTACGTTAGGACGGCTGTGGACCAGTACGTGTCTTGGCTTACCATTTGCTGGGTTTAATGTCGAGATGACATTTTGGGATGGTTATGATCGAGAGGCGTGGGAAGAAGTGGCGCTTCATTATGGACATATTCACCTAGAATGACTGATCTCCAAGTGCGAGAATCTTCTGGATAGCATGAGTTCGAATCCTAATCCTTCCCGTTTCGAGCTCGAGGCAGTGCTGGTGGTCTTAGTGTTAACATGATACGGTCGCCACACTCTCGGGTGTAGATTAGTCACTGTCCCATATCATGTGATGCTCATAGCTGGAGAATCTTTACGAGGTTCACGCAAATCTCTTCACTCACTGGAGATGGCTGGGATGCCCCATTTGTATTGACCTTTCGACCGCGATATGTTGACACTTTCTGAAGTCTTAAAAAGATGAATTCTTAGTCCTAACCTTTGAATTTCGCGTTGAGGGAAAGTATGACAAAGAGTTCATGGAGTTATGTAGCGGGAATTGTTAAGAAAGCACTGGAATTAAAGTTGATTCGTTCATAGTTCCTGTTCCCTTCTACCTTTATACGTACATTTTTCTTTTTTGCTCGTGGGTTTTACCAAGTATGCGGCGCATTCACGCAACTCATATTTCTGAAACACAAGACGTGGCGTTTGAAATGGAAATAGAAGTGACTGACGATGGTTGTGTGTGTTGCGTGTTTTAGGCGTTCCTGGAGATGGCTGACGAAGTGGCCGCCTCCACCATGGTCACGTACTTCACCAGTTGCATGGCACAGCTGAGAGGCAGAGCCGTGTACGTCCAGTTTTCCAATCACAAGGAGCTCAAGACAGACCAGACTCACTCCAATGCGGTGAGTATAGGCATCTTTTTAATGAGTAGCTTATGTGGTATATAATATTGTTTTCGAAGGTGTTTGCAAAATGTACAGTAAGTGTTGTAGTTAGGCACCCTGTTGTGTTGATATCGTATTATATTTTAGCATTTCGTTGCATTGAGGCACTACCCTTATTATTTAAGTACACGTCAGTAATGCAACAATATAGAAGACATCAAGAATATGTCACTCACTAAAATGTATTTTAATGCTTTATGATGTTAAAATTATTAAAATGTCAATAGGACACTAAAAGTATATTTTATACATTAAAAGTGATTATCAAAATTTCTTGAAATGTCTCTGGTTTTACATGTATTTTTCTAGTTTTGCTACATGTTTTTGCCTCACATGGGGCCAATATCAGGTGATGTGTGATGTCACATTTTTAGTGAGTGACATATTCTTGATGTCTTCTATATTGTTGCATTATTGACGTGTACTTAAATAATAAGGATAATGATATCATTAGTTTCTAAATGCCTTGGACTACAGATGTAAGTCAACAAGCTGTTGCCATGCACGTGTTTGCCTTACCTGTAGTATGTGATGGGTTATATTAGTTTCATTTTAAGGTACATGTATGTACATATATGTATATTTACGTAAGAAAAGCAGAACAGCATTACAGTGGCAGCAGAGTCCTTCATCACAAGAACCTGTACACCTGCTGATGGCCGGTTAGGCCGAAACATGTATTGACAGTAAAGAGAAGAAGACGAGAGAATATTAACCGACGTTGCAGACAGACGGCAAAAAAGTGGAACGCAAAGTCGGTTTTGAGATTCGGTAAATCCCGCCTACCGAGCTTATTTAAATCGGCGTTCTCGGTGACGAAGTTAGCTCTAGTCCCCCTTCCTCGATTTCTGCTTTTAGTTCTTCGCTCGCGACGACTTTTTCTGTGACTTTCGATTTATACCTGTGACTTAGTTGCATTTCCGCCAATCCTGCTTCTCACGTTTGTACTTATGCAACCTGTTCCTCTAGCACTGCGCCATGAAGGCGTATGGGGGAGTGGATATATATCCACATTTTCTTGATCTCCGTACTATTTGGAAGTGCGTAGTCAGCTTCACGCATCGGCCGCTTTACCCCTTTGGAAAGAGCCCCCGGTACCCATTAGATAGAGTGAGTGGACACCAGAGCCGGTATGGACGACATGGAGAAGAGAAAATTCTTGACCCTACCGGAACTCGAACTCCGGTCCCTTGGTCGTCCATCCCGTCGCCACTCGCTTTACCGACTGCACTATCCCGGCTTATACTCTTAGTAAAGTTAGTCATGTGTGGTAAGATACTGTTATAAAAAGTTAATGCTGCAGTATGCTGATTGATCGTAATAAGTAAGAATCGAATTGTTAGCGGCTGCTTCAGCTCACGTCGTCCTGATCTGTGCAGTTCTTTGACCTACACTGCGTCCACTGAGGTGCCACACACAATATTGCCCTCGGTGAATCTTTGGTCTACCGAAGGAATTGATTACCCTACTGAGAAACGGACGTGGATGCAGAAGGCCCCTTGCGGGAGGGGTGGGGTGCAGTGCGGTCGGCTGCACCGTGCACAGCCGAAACATGGCCTGAAGATATGTGAGACAAGAATAAACGCTGCATTTTAGACTGCAGTGGATGTGCACACATTCGCAGTTTCAGTGCACCAGGCGTTCCTGTTACTGTACATATCTCAGTGATAAATGTACAGATTTGTCCGATCTTTTTTTTGTCTGTTCGGTTGCAGGCTACTCGAAACGGGACTTAGACGGTGGCATGGGCCGGGTTCGATCCCGGGTCTGGTCAAGTGGGATTTGTGGTGGACAAAGTGGCGCTGGAGCAGGTTTTCTCCGAGTACTTCGGTTTTCCCAGCCAATCTTCATTCCACCTATTGCTCCACAATAACCCTCACCTATCATCTGGGGCTGGTACAATAGGCCAGAAGTGGCCGCAGTGCAAGGGACTTAGTCCCACCCCAGTAGCAGTAAAAAAAAATCCCCTTCTCTGCAATACACACACAGGCAAGAAACTGTCGACTTGTCCCTTTGGCCCACTGATTCTCATTTGTACCGTGTGATTCAACCATTTCACCCATTCTTTGGCTTGGCATCCTGTAACACGAAGTAGGAATTGCTCACAGTTTTCGCACATGACAGGTCACTATTTCAGATCAGTGAGGCCTTTGTGGTCAGAGGACTTCAAAGAAACTGCAAACACATCTCATTGCTCGTGGATTCGAACTCGTGATCACAGTTTTTAGGCTTTCCAGATTCGTGCGACCACTCGAATCAGCTGCTGCTTGATACTATATTACGATTTTTTAACTTTCATATTCCGGTGTGTGTGTTTCTGTGTGCATTGATTTGTGGCGTGTCCTCCCGAAACTTTCAGTTCACTCTGTGATGGAATTGGCCTAGGGAGTTTCAGAGTGGCTCTTGAAGACGCAAAGTGTATCAGTGCCGAGGATGTGCTGTAGAAGTTACTGGACTGTGTATTATGCTAGTAACAAATCAAAATTTGGTTCAGGAGGAAATTAAGAGGAGATTGGATTAGGGTAATGTTTGCTACCGTTCAGTCCAAAACGTTTTGTTTTCTCGTCTGCTGCCTAAAAACGTTAAATTAGAATATACGAAAGTATAATTTTGCCAGTGGTTTTTTAGGGGTGTGAAACTTGGCCTCTTACGTTAAGGGAAGAACATAGACTGAGGGCGCTTCAGAAGAGGATAATATTTGAACCGAAGGGTGGGCGATATGTGGTCGGAGAAAGCAGTATAATGAGGAGCTTCATAACTTGTTGTCTTCGCCAAGTATAATTAGAATAATCAGGTCAAGTGGGATGAGCTAGTTAGGGTATTTAGTGCGCATGGGGGGAAGAGGAACGAATGTATGATTTTGGTGGTAAGGCCGCAGGGTAGAGACTACTAGGAAATCTAGTCGTACTGGGAACGTAGTATGGACTGGATTGATCTTGCTTAGGATAGGGACTTGTGGAGAGCGTTTATTAACACGGACATGAAGTCTGGGTTCCATAAAATATATGTCAAATTCTTGAGTAGCTGCGCAACTGGCGGTTTATAGCTCTATGTAGGTAGGTAGGTAGTGCTGTACCATCCGTGGGTGAATGTATGCGAGTAGAAAGTGAGGGTTGTTAAATTCTTGCAGTTGATCTGGCTGTTAGCAGCAACGCCACGAACTTCAATGCGGTTTGTACACTTTACTAAAATTTGTGAGGAAGCAATTATGCACCGAGTTGTATACCTATACGTATTTTGGCCACGATTTTATATAATTTTGAGCTCACTGCTCTGCTGACTGATATCGTGTCACGTTTCCCTAGCCCCTATCCAGGAGGGCTAAGTCGTTTTTGAGACAAAGATATGCATATGATGTCCTTTACATGTTTGTCTCCATTCAGGTAACAGAGATTTTGTGAACCTGTATATTTACATCATGTCTCTAGAGGCCGCCGCACATTCGTAAGTTTTAATTTTGTGCCGTAAATAATTGCCACGTGTCGTTCTTGGTCCTCACCCAATGCAGGAGCCACAGAGGCGCCGCGCAGTCCGAGATTCTGAAGTTGCATGTGTTACTAGAAGTGAGAATGGAGGGGTGTGGACTGTAGTTACCGGTAAAGGGACCAGTAGCGCACGGTTGCGGATCTCTGGATTCTGAAAGATGCTGGGAAATTCTTCAGTAACTACTCAGACATTGTCTTGTTAGGAACGAATTCGCGCCTTGGAATTAGTTAATGGACCCTAGAAAGACGTACTCGTACAAGGATTAGTAAGCAGTATGTAAACAGTTGGCCGGTCGCACAATAAAATGTTATATATAGCTTCCATTATTATTGGGGATCATTGTGGGTTTCGACGTAACAGATCAACTACAGATCAGATATTGGAGAAAAAATTGGGAGTACGACGAGACAGTACAACATCTATTCATAGACTTCAGGAAGGCATATGATTCACTTAGGAAGGAAATATTATATAATATTCTGATAGAGTTTGGGATACCCATGAAACTAGTTAGGATGATTAAAATGTGTTTAAACGAAACGTGTAGTAAAGTCCGTATAGGTAAAAATTTGCCTGATAAATTTCCTATCCAGAATGGTCTAAAACAAGGAGATGCTTTATCGCCACTCCTTCTCAACTTTGCTTTAGAATATGCCATTAGGAAGGTCCAGGAAAATCAGGTGGGACTGAAACTACACGGGACATATCAGTTGTTGGTCTTTGCCGACGATGTGAATCCACTGGGTGATAACATACGAGGAGCGTTCCGTATATAATGCCTCCTTTTTTTTTTAAATGAAAAGTACAACAGATACAGAATGCATAATAACGCAGATGAATAGAGCAAGATTTCAGCTACGTACAGTTATTTTTCCACATAATCACCACCATTCGTTATGCACTTTCGCCAGCGATGAACAAGAGCCTGTACGCCGCGCCCATAAAAGTCTGCGCCAGCAGAGGCTAGCCACTTTCTTACAGCTGCAATGAGAGCATCGTTGTCTGGAAAATGTTGCCCACGTAGTCCGTCTTTCATAGGCCCAAAGAGATGGAAGTCTGAAGGCGCTAAATCGGGGCTATAAGGTGAATGTGGTAGGACAGTCCAGCCAAACTTTGCAATGTGTGCGGTGGTCGCCAAACTGGTACGGGGTCTAGCGTTATCGTGTTGCAAGCGAAAGGTTGTCTGCTTCTCTGGCCTGACTCGGGAAATGCGGGCTTTCAGCTTAATCAGCGTCGTCTTGTAACGTTCAGAATTGACAGTCTCACCAGGCTCCAGGAAATCCAAGAAAATCACACCCCGCCTATTCCAAAAGACCGTGCACATCACTTTCCCTGCCGATGGCTGTGTCTTGAACTTCTTTTTTCTTGGGGAATCCCGATGTAGCCACT